>NC_064303.1:58220064-58520092 GCF_023373825.1 Bactrocera dorsalis
TTAGACATTTCTATAACTGATAAGCAACTTTTCTTGACGTGTGTAGACAAATTTTCTAAATTTGCTATCGTAAAGCCAATTGCTTCAAGGACAAGAGTAGATGTTAAGAATGCTTTATTAGAAATTTTGTTAGTATTTAGTAACACAAATACCATCGTTTCTGATAACGAGAAGGCGTTTCAATCGAATACCATAAAATCGTTACTTAGGGATAATTTCGGAATAGATCAATTTTTTTGTACCCACCCTTCATAGTGAAAGTAATGGTCAGGTGGAAAGGTTTCATTCCACATTATTGATAATATCACGACGCATAAGAGAGCAACAGAAACTGGATGATGTAATTGAATTGGTACTTTTAGCAGCATATAAACATAATTATAGCATACACTCGGTAACCAAAGCTAGGCCAACCGATATCTTTCACAATTTCTCAGAAGAAAATCTAATTGAGATAAGAAAACGATTACTTAAAACTCAGGAGAAAACTTTACATAGGAATAATAAAGATAAAACATTGAAAACTTATAATCCTGGAGAAAAGGTTTTTTTGAAGCGAAATAAAAAGCGTGGAAAAAGTAATCGAAAAAGATCTTGGCACCACGGTTTTGATTAATGGAAAGAAAATTCACAAAAGCAATCTCCGTTAAGCGCAATTTCTATACTTTTTATCATATGTAAACACCATAAAGTAAAGAAAAAAACACTTCTTAATGATTTGAAACATCACATTATTTTTCGTAAAACATGTAAATATGTATACATTTACATATCATCCCCCTATTGAAAATTGAACACCTAACGAACCGAGGACGTTTCGCACTTAAGATGGGGAGTAGTTAACATAGCAGCTAGTATCCCATATGCTGCTACTCTTGAAATATATGCTGGGTTTATTTGTCTAACTAGAGCGCTAATGATCATTAAATGAAATGTTTTTGATAACAGAGTATCAAAACCGGCTTAGCACTTTATTTGTTTTTACTTGTGCGGGCGGTTTAAAACAATAGGACTTTGCTAAGGAATGCGGAATTACGGTACATCTTTAGCATGATGTGTAATAATAGGCTAGAGTTAGAAGCATTTAATATTAAGTGATCAGTTGTAAAGTTGGACTTGAAAAAGCCAGTCATATCTCAGTTAATAAAAATCCTTATAACAAAACAATTTGTAACTTGTATGCAGCACCAATATGGCGCTGCGGCAGAAAACATATGCAGAAAGGGCGAAATCAATAGTACGACTGAATGCCATCAGTGTTCATCAGTCCTCATGCTACCAGACTAATGGCCATGGAAATTAAGCGAATATTCGGCAAAACGAAAAGCACTACACGAAACAACTACGGGGAGATGGACGCACAGGCTTACAACCATGGATAGAACGGAAACACGGGGAAACTGATTTTTACCTTACGCAGTTTTTAACAGGTCATATATGTTATAGAGAATATCTATACCAATACGGACATGATGACGAAACAAATTGCTCCTTGCATTACATATCCTCTTTTCCTGCCCAAAATATGAAAAAGAAAGACTAGAAATAGAGAATGTGATAAACGATTGCGTGACACCGGAGAATGTAGTGCCTTACATGATCGAATCGAAGGCGGTCGGGGACAATATGAGGATATGGGAAGAAAAAGAAGAAAGAGTGACAACGCAGCGGAAACAGAAGGATTAATCGGAATGGCTAAGCTTGATCCCTCCATATCAATATGGCAGCGAAATAGTCGATGCCCAAATTTGTAGAAAAACACACAACAACAACATTTTCATTCATGAACGCAAGCGAACTTTCAACAGGCAAACTCGCTTCATTCATAAAAACGACCACTTTAACATCTCCCCGAGCATGCCTTTGCCTACAAGCGTCTTTTCGCGACGGTGGCAAATGCTAAAAATCATAAATTGAAGAACTTTCTGATGTTTCTTCACAGAAAGAAGTGAGAAAAGTGGCAACATAACTGTTGTCGATTTATAATATTCAATCAATTCAATTCTAAAATATTTTTCTGTGGCTGGCAAAAATCTGTGTGGATATGTACATATGTACGCTCATACATATACATACTATACAGTCATATTTACACAAGTTTTTGGTAAAGCTGTTAGAGCGGCGAGGGAATCGGCGATCGTTCGCTTATTTTTTTTTAATTCAAAACTAATTACCTTAAACTTATGTATATTAATTATTTGGGTAATAGTACCAAATTTACTCTATTATATATTTTTGATGATTTTATAGAATCATCATGAAATACATATGTAGGTAAATTTTACTATACATACATATGTACCTACTTATATACTAAGTATATGCCTTAATACCAAATATATATCGATAATCTATAAATTATATGCCGAGTCGGTTGCGAATAGAAAATAAACGAAACTGTAGGCGTACATTTGTTTACATTGAAATTAGCATTATATTTCTCATTTAACACCGAATATGCTCAATTCTGCTATTTTCGAGTCACCGGCTGCAAAACTCTTGCGAAACACGACTAAAATTTGTCTCCGGTGAAACTCCATCAACTCTGCCGAGTATCCCAGCGAATAAAATATGAGCATACTTTATTAAATATTTACTTCATTTAAAAAATTTGTGTATAGTTAACGTGATTAGTCCTATGAACCTATTCGATCAAAAAAGATATTAAAAATAAAAAACTCGCGTTTTAGCTACTAAATCAAAGCAAAACCATATGTGACAGCATGCCGAAGTTCACAATGGCATAATAAAAAATTGAATACATATTAATAATATTGTGAATATTATGAAAATGACATCGAAAATATAATGAGGTCTTTTTTTTATTAAGATTCAGTGCTAAGTCACATTATTTTTATTTTATTAATATATCATACTTAAATTTTGACCAACATAAAAGTTTCAAAGCCTGGTGAAAAATGGAAAATCCCTATAATGTGGCTACTGGGGCTGGGAAAAGTCTGATCGCATTAGATTTCCAATTACTAAAGTACGTAACAATTTTTTGGATATACATAACTCATACATTGACCAAATTTATATATTAGAGTATTATAAATTACAATATTAATTTAAAAAAATGAGGAAATCGAATTCGTATTTCATTTTTAATAGAGGATACATTCAATGTTAGTGACTTGTAGTCCTGAAGTATAAATAAAAAAAAAGTAAGGAAGGGCTAAGCTCGCGTGTAACTGACCATTTTATATTCTCACAATTTTAAAATATTAAAGGCGAGGAAATACTTTCAGGTGTTGCAAAAGTTTAGATAAACTGAATGGAATTATCGATGCGCAGTTTTAACCCTGGACGTGCTTTGTTAGTCGATTCGACTACTTTTAACAAGTAAACGAAACAGATGATTTATAAATCGATTTTACTTAAAATTATTTAGACTTAGAATTAACTTATGTATATTTTTATTTTTACGTAAATATTATGATATTACGTAAATAAGCTGTAAGGTATCAGTATCTCTCAATAGAAATTAAGCATTGTAATAGTAAAATAGAAGGATGGAGTCTTGTGTAGAAGTTCACGCAAGTGAGGAAAGTTCTGTGATTGCCATTCACTTGGGTGGCCAGAAACGATTCTTTTACATGTGACTCAAGCAGCTCACGACTTCCGGTCTCTGACCAAGTATCCTCTGGGTAGCCTAAGAACATCCGTTTGAAGGCGAGCTAACGTGAGAAGGCGAAACATCCCCTGCATAGGGTTGTGCGCTGGGTTTGGGACCCGCCACGTAAAAAAACACCCCCAGTGAATAGTCATAACCAGCCTCGGATGAGAGACCCCCCTTTTGATCACGACCATGGCAAACGAAATAAGGACTACGAATTGAGGGCATGCACCTGGAATGTCCGGTCCCTTAACTGGGAAGGTGCCACTGCCCAGCTGGTTGATGTCCTCGTGAAAACAAAGGCTGACATCACCGCCGTCCAAGAAATGCGATGGACGGGACAAGGACAGAGACGAGTAGGTCCTTGTGACATTTACTACAGTGGCCATATAAAGGAGCGCAGGTTTGGTGTGGGATTCGTGGTGGGAGAGAGACTCCGTCGCCGAATACTATCATTCATTGCGGTGAATGAACGTCTAGCCACAATCCGCATCAAAGCGAGGTTCTTCAACATATCGCTTATTTGCGCCCACGCCCCGACGGAAGAGAAGGACGATGTGACCAAAGATGCCTTTTATGAGTGCTTGGAGCGCACTTATGTGAGATGCCCCCGTCACGATGTAAAAATCGTGCTTGGCGACTTCAACGCCAGGGTGGGCAAAGAAGGTATCTTTGGTACTACGGTCGGTAAATTCAGCCTCCACGAGGAAACTTCCCCAAATGGGTTGAGGCTGATCGACTTCGCCGGGGCCCGAAATATGGTTATCTGTAGTACTAGATTCCAGCATAAGAAGATCCATCAAACTACCTGGCTGTCTCCGGATCGAAAAACTACCAAACAGATCGATCATGTTGTGATAGACGGAAGACACGTCTCCAGTGTTTTAGATGTGCGTGCGCTCCGAGGTCCTAACATCGATTCGGACCATTATCTTGTTGTAACTAAGATTCGCACCCGCCTCTGTGCAGCAAAAAACGCACGCCAACAAACACAAGGAAGGTTCGACGTCGAGAAGCTGCAATCACAACATACAGCCGAACGATTCTCTACTCGGCTTGCACTCCTGCTCTCTGAGAGCACTCGTCAACAACTCGGTATAAGCGAACTGTGGGACAGCATTTCAAACTCCTTACGTACAGCTGCAACCGAAACCATTGGTTTTCGAAAAGTGCAAAAGAACAGCTGGTATGACGACGAGTGCCGTGTCGCAGCGGAGAGAAAACAGGCTGCCTACCTCGCAACGTTACGATCGACCACAACACGTGCGGGATGGGATAGATACCGAGAGTTGAAGAGAGAAGCGAGACGCATTTGCAGACAGAAGAAGAAAGAGGCCGAAATTCGTGAGTACGAACAGCTCGATAAGCTGGCCGACAGGGGTAATGCTCGAAAATTCTACGAAAAGATGCGGCGGCTTACAGAATGTTTCAAGACCGGAGCATACTCCTGTAGAACCCCCCAAGGTGATCTAGACACCGATGCCCAGAGCATACTTAAATTATGGAGGGAACACTTCTCCAGCCTGCTGAATGGCAGTGAACGCACAACACCAGGAGAAGGCGAACCCGATTCCCCAATCGATGACGATGGAGCAGACGTTCCATTGCCCGATCATGAAGAAGTTCGAATAGCAATTGCCCGCCTGAAAAACAACAAAGCGGCAGGGGCCGATGGATTGCCGGCCGAGCTATTCAAACACGGCGCCGAAGAACTGATAAGGAGTATGCATCAACTTCTTTGTAAAATATGGTCGAACGAAAGCATGCCCGACGATTGGAATCTAAGTGTGCTCTGCCCAATCCATAAAAAAGGAGACCTCACAATCTGCGCCAACTACCGTGGGATAAGCCTCCTCAACATCGCATATAAGGTTCTGTCGAGCGTATTGTGTGAAAGATTAAAGCCCACCGTCAACAAACTGATTGGACCTTACCAGTGTGGCTTCAGACCTGGTAAATCAACAACCGACCAGATATTCACCATGCGCCAAATCTTGGAAAAGACCCGTGAAAGGAGAATCGACACTCACCACCTATTCGTCGATTTCAAAGCTGCTTTCGACAGTACGAAAAGGAGCTGCCTTTATGTCGCGATGTCTGAATTTGGTATCCCCGCAAAACTAATACGGCTGTGTAAACTGACGTTGAGCAACACGAAAAGCTCCGTCAGGATCGGGAAGGACCTCTCCGAGCCGTTCGATACCAAACGAGGTTTCAGACAAGGTGATTCTCTATCGTTCGACTTTTTCAACCTGCTTCTGGAGAAAATAGTTCGAACTGCAGAACTCAACAGAGAAGGTACCATCTTCTACAAGAGTGTACAACTGCTGGCGTATGCCGATGATATTGATATCATCGGCCTCAACACCCGCGCCGTTAGTTTTGCTTTCTCCAGACTGGACAAGGAAGCAAAAGAAATGGGTCTGGCAGTGAACGAGGGCAAGACGAAATATCTCCTGTCATCAAACAAACAGCGACTCACTCGCGACTTGGCACTCACGTCACTGTTGACAGTCATAACTTTGAAGTTGTAGATAATTTCGTCTAAACACCACCAACAATGTCAGCCTAGAAATCCAACGCAGGATAACTCTTGCCAACAGGTGCTACTTCGGACTAAGTAGGCAACTGAGAACCAAGTCCTTTCTCGACAAATAAAAACCAATCTCTATAAGTCACTCATAATTCCCGTCCTGCTATATGGTGCAGAGGCCTGGACGATGTCAACAACAGATGAGTCGACGTTGCGAGTTTTCGAGAGAAAAGTTCTGCGAAAGATTTATGGTCCTTTGCGCGTTGGCCACGGCGAATATCGTATTCGATGGAACGATGAGCTGTACGACATATACGACGACATTGACATAGTTCAGCGAATTAAAAGACAGCGGCTACGCTGGCTAGGTCATGTTGTCCGGATGGATGAAAACCCTCCAGCTCTGAAAGTATTCGAGGCAGTACCCGCCGCGGGAAGCAGAGGAAGAGGAAGACCTCCACTCCGTTGGAAGGACCAAGTGGAGAAGGACCTGGCTTCGCTTGGAATATCCAATTGGCGCCACGTAGCGAAGAGAAG
The DNA here is from genome assembly GCF_023373825.1 of Bactrocera dorsalis. NCBI lineage: Eukaryota > Metazoa > Arthropoda > Insecta > Diptera > Tephritidae > Bactrocera > Bactrocera dorsalis. The sequence continues at coordinate 58,226,754 of NC_064303.1, forward strand.
AAACGACTGGCGTGCGCTTGTTAACTCGGCTATAATCGTATAAGCGGTGTCTACGCCAATTAAGAAGAAGAATAATCAGATAAAACACCTCCGTTGAAGCGCTCTGTCCACGGCAGTAACGGGGAGTTTGCGCGGAGACGCGGTGGAGGAAAAAATTGAGTTTTGTTAAAACATTGAAAAAAGCAAATGATAGTAATAGGAATGATTTTCTTCCACCGCGACTGTACTTCGGAGCGTGCGCGCACCGACTCGATAGAGGGCGTTCCTAGCTAACGAAGAGCGGCTGGTCAGTTGTCTCCGAGAACTTGGAGAGTAAGGACAAATAGTTTCGCAGCGTTCGTTAGGGCAGAGGTACGCCATTAAATTCTGTGTAAAATTCGGTAAATCTGCGACAGAGACGATTGATATGATCAAACAGGCTTACCCAAATGTTGCTTTAGCAAAAAATAGTGTGTTTCGGTGGCACCAGACCTAATGGCCGGGAAAAGGTCGCTGATGCAGACCGTACTTGGAGATAATGCCGTCCGTGACGCTTTCAATGCTTGGAAATCGAGCAGGCAGCGCCGCATCGACGCAGACAGAGCCTACTTTGAAAGTTTTTTAAAGAATTGTAACGATTGGTTCAATAGTTAATCGTTTTTTTTTCTTTCGAATTAGGGTTGACAAGGAGCGCAAAGTTATGAACGAATGCACTTGACTTCAAGAACGTGGGTTCCTTTTGAATAAATTTAATGTCATTGCAATATGTACTACTTAGAAAATATATGCAACTTACTCGAATCTTATTGATCTGCATATTGAGGAACATACAGTGACGAGCAATACCGGTCAGATGTTTGTCAAATTTTTACATAAGATGCTATAAAAAGGAAATAGTACTCCGATTGGCTTGAATAATTTAAATGCTTAATTTAAAAATTTCTTTATTTCTTTAAATGTAGCGTAAAACATAAAAATTAAAAAAGGAAACATGAACCAATAATTTCATAAGAAAAAACTAATGCGTTATGTACGCCAAGACTTTAATTTTGATTTACCATTGGTTTTCCGAAATCGGCAATGAGTTTTTAATGTACTATATTATTAAATATTAAAAAAGCCGTTCAAGTCATTAACAAGCCAACCAGTAAATGGACGACCAACAGAGCTTTGAAAAATTCTGAACAAATATTCTTCGCAACACGGTCAGAAAATTGGTTGAAAGTATTCCAAATCGAATAAATAGCGTCTTAAAAAGATACGGTCTTTTGTCAAAATATTAAAACTTTAGAATTTGTACTCACTACTGTGTACTCAGGTTGGCGTGCATAACTAGACGCATTACTTTTGATTGGTTTTCCTACATATGAAATTATTGGTTTATGTTTTCTTTTGTAATCTTTTATATTATACTACATTCTAATAAATAAATACAATTTTAATGTTAAAAATTTCAAGGAAATCGGATTATTATTTACTCATTTATAGTAACGAGTGGGCCATCTAACGTTTTAAATTTCAATTATCTATATTTCGATATTTGAAACGTCAAATATCATTCGGAAAGTGACACATATTCAGTAAAAATTTTAAAATTTACGAAATGGGTCGCTATTCACTATTCTACAGTTCGCAGATTGGGCAGAAGATCGCTTGACCGAGGATGGTAAATTGTACCGAAAAATCATCTTTTCGGATGAGGCTCATTTCCACCTCGATGGTTACGTTAACAAGCAGAATTGTTGCATTTGGGGCACAGAAAACCCGCACGTAATCGTCGAGAAGCCAATGCACCCAGTACGAATCACTGTATGGTGCTTGGTCTGGTGGAATCATCGGCCCATTTTTCTTCGAAAATAAAGATGGAACCGTTATCAATGGTGAGCGATATCGCGATATTGAAGAGGAAAACTTGGAAAATATTTGGTTCCAGCAGGACGGCGCTACGTGCCATACAGCAAACGCTACACTCAATCTTTTACGCCCTATCTTCGAAATTTAAAATTTTATATGGCCCACCCTATATCTTATATAAACATTTAACAAGCATCCGACCGGTATTGCTCGTCACTACATACAAGTTTGGACATACATATGAACACTACGTAAGTACATATATTTGGACATGGGCATGAAGAAAAGGAAAATTTGACAATGCTTACATACAAATTGCTAAATTGATAAAAATCCAAAATTTTAGCTGTTTGAGTTCACACATTATAATTATTCTTAGTTATTATACTGTTATGATACTATATACTCGTATGTTATAAAGAGAACTGGAAGTTTGAAATATAGTACTTGTATAATTCTTATATAACATCTTAATTAAATTATGTGTTGGCTGCGGATTAGTTTGACCTATCTTTCCCAGTTTTTCTCATATGACATGTCATTACCAGAAATAGAAATTGAATTCTATTAAAAATTTAAATCTTTATCCGATTTTATCGACTTTTGGTACAAGAACATAGTGTAATTATAAAAATTATCTTTAAATACAAGAGCTTAGGGATTGACCGATATGTTTAATAAAATATCAGTTATATACACTTAGTGTCTGACTTCTCGAAAAGATACAGTCCGAGTCTATAATCTCTTTCTAATAGCTTCAGTGATATTTGATGAACACCTATTTCTATAAAGCCCATCCCTACCATCCTGGATGTGAAAATTAATGCTTGTGGCTCATTTATTCAGCGTGGCTAAATGAGCACCTAACCCCCCTCTTAAAATAATATAACTACACCCCACACATATACACCATACTCAACACATCATCTTTCATCCCACACTAAACATACCACACTCAACACATCATCTTTTCATCCCACACTACATACAACAACTCAATGCATCATCATCTACACCACACCTTTCGCACCACACATGAGGACACCAAACACAATCAACAAAAGGAACTGGCGGACGGCGCGCTTATACGTATCATACCAGTCAACCATTCTCCCGCATTATCCCGCTTTGAATTCGATTTCATTTTTGCTAGCGACATCGCCAAATCAACGGGTAAGTGGCTCGAGTTTTTATCATTAAACTTTCTATGGTCCTTCGAGCCGTACCGGACGGCAAAAAAATAGTGCTAAAAATAGTGGAAAGACAACGGTGGTGAGGTGACAGTTAAAAAAAAAAAAATTATATTTACATACATGTATAATGTGAGATAATTACGGTGGTGACCTACACGGTTTAAATAAGACCCGTTGGTGCCAACAAATTGGAAAAAAAAAGAAAACATATACATCTATATACATAAGCGCATGTTTATACAGTGAGTGAAAGTAGACGTGTTTTATAGTGGTCTAGGATATCTGCAAGAATTTGTGGTCATTTAAAGTAATAGCACACTTGTTTTTGTTTAAGACTTACCGGGAGACTGGAACTGCACTTTTAATTTGATTGGAGGCTAATCACAAAATTAGATAAGTACAAAATATTTTTTCAATAGTATTTATTTGGCACTTACCTGCCCCTTTTTGGCAAATTTATATAAAACAAAATAAAAAATTAAATAGGAATTTCCCCAGGTAACAGCGAATCAAAACGTGCATTCAATTCTTTTTTGCCGTTTTGATTTAGTCTGTCAGCTGTTTTTTGTTTTGTTTCTCCTTTTTCTCCTTTCTTCGTTTTGCTTTGGTTACGGCATTGCCAACCATCAAAATATAAGTAAGGTTTGTTAGGGCAAAGACTGAACGTACCCACTGACAGGTGTTCCCAACTATTCTCTGGCAGAGTTATGGCCTCTGAGAACAGTTTGGGATGTACACCAGAGAATCCTTTTCGGAGGAACTCAAAAATTTTGAGAACGCCTCCAAAAGGCAAACCGGAAGAACCCACCGCTGCTGGATCAGCAAAAAATGCCGAAAAAGCAGGCAAAGGTGGCAAATTTGAGGAGCGTAACAATGGAGAAAATCCCAATATTTTCTGCAAACTGGGTAGGAAAATTAGAGAGCTCGAAGGCATGATGTCCGGTCAGAGACATATAAATCAAGCTATGCGTGATCTTGTAAGCTGTATCACAAGCTCGTATGATAATGCAGAAAAGCAAAAGAAGCCGTCGAAAAGAATCATGGTAGGGAAAGCGTCGCAGGTATCCCCTATTCAAAGTGAAAAAAATGCTCCAAAGAGACCACGCGAGATATTGGGATATTTGCCACCAACGAAGAAGCCCAAAAACATAAGTCACAAAGTGCAAGCAACACACAGTGAGGTCACGGAATATATGCACAAAGACAGTTTGGGTGACAAGTCCGCAGTCGAAAAGTGGACAGACGTTGTTAGAAGATCGAGAAGAGAATCAGATCGAAACCAGACCCTATAATCTTAACAAAAAAGGAGGGAGCGTCGTATGCGGATATTCTGAAAAAAATAAAATGCGACAGAGGCCTTGAAGAACTGGGCTCAAACGTGAGGTACATTAGAAAAACCCTCAAAGGAGACCTGCTAATCGAATTAAAAAATCAAGCAGAAAAGAGAGCCGACACGTTCGAAAGCGCCCTAGAAGGAGTTATTGGTGAGATGGCCGTAATACAGCCAAAAACTCATAATATTACCATTATGTGCACAGACTTGGATGAGATAACCACCCCTGAAGAAATCTGTGAGGCATTACAAAAGGAGTGTGGGATCCAAAACCTGGGGAAGCAAAATATAAAAAATTTGCGGAAAACTCGAAGTGGCACACAAATAGCTCTTATTTGCCTACGAGCTGAGGATGCCAAAACTTTACTCAAGTGCGGCAAAGTAAAGATCGGGTGGTCTATATGTCTACCCCAGGTCACGTGGCAAAGACATGCACAAATTCCCCATGTTGTATGCTATGCAAAGGAGAGCACTCCGTTTTAAGTACGGTCTGTCCTAAATACGCAGATATGTTGAAGACAACGAAAAAATGAAGATATTGCAACTAAATCTGAACCATTGCGCTGCAGCACAAGACCTTCTAAAACAGACGGTGCTGGATGAAAACATAGATGTCGCCCTATTAAGCGAACAATACTCTCAACGTTCGGAAAGCACTTGGAGTAAAGATATAAGTGGCAAGGCGGCAATATGGGCCTGCAAAGGTCAAGCCTTCACATCACGTTCCAACGAATCCCATAATGGCTTTACATGGGCGAATATAGAAGGAATTTATTTTGTAAGCTGTTATGCTCGTCCAAGCGCAACAATTAGCGAGTTTGAAGATTTTCTCCTGGAGTTATCTCTAGAAATCAGAAGCAAATCCCCAATAATAATAGCGGGAGATTTTAACGCATGGTCTACTGCTTGGGGTAGCAGAATTACTAATCATCGTGGTCGCCTCATTCTAGAATTTTTGAGTCAAACAAACCTTACAATTTTAAACAGTGGCACACAAAATACCTTTCAAAAGGGAAGTAAAGGTTCAATAATAGACTTAATGTTTGCTAACGACGCACTTAGCAGGCATACTAAGTGGAAGGTGTCAGATATGTACACAAATAGTGACCATATGGCTATAATTGCAGAAGTTTCGTTCTCCCAAGAAACGGAACACTGTCCAAGAAATACCTCTCGAAGGCGAAGTTGGAGGCAAAAGGAATTTGATACTGATGTTTTTGAGAGCGTCTGGAGTGCGGCAAAGGCATCAGGCGAAGATGCCGCCCACTTAGTATCCGCTGTGCGTAAGGAGCTAGTTGCAGCATGCGATGCAACTATGCGCAGGACGAGATACAATTATCCGTAGTAAGAGATCCTGTTTCGAAAAGCTCTGTGAAGAAGCGAACATAGACCCCTGGGGAACGGCTTACAAAATTTGTATGTCGAAGTTTAAAAATAAATCTCAGCAACCCAAGAATGCATTATTTATGAAAAATGTTGTCGAAGCGTTATTCCCGACACATGCCCCCATTTCCTATATTAGACGAAACGAAGCTACGGAGCCACCCCTACTAGTCACAGAAGACGAACTATTGGCTATTGCGAAAAAGATCAAAAACTCCAAAGCGCCAGGAATAGATGGTATACCAAATAGAGCCCTTAAAGAAGCCATTACCCTGAGGCCCACTTTATTTGTTAACATGTACAATGCGTGTATATTAGAAGAGGTATTCCCCGATCCGTGGAAGATACAGCGTCTGGTTCTACTTCCAAAGCCAAAAAAGCCACCAAAAGAACCTTCATCTTATCAACCTCTTTGCATGCTCGACACAATTGAAAAAGTGTACGAAAGCATTGTAAGAAACCGCTTGGAGTTAGCAATCCAAAAAGCCGGCGGATTATCAGAGAGACAATACGGCTTTATTAAAAAGAGGTCCACTATTGACGCACTAAAAGAAATAGTTGATACTGCAAAATGTGCAATAAGCGGAAAAAGATGGAAAGGAGGTAGGAAAAAATACTGCGCGCTAATAACCCTGGATGTGAAGAATGCGTTCAACTCCGCAAAGTGGGCAAATATAATAAAAGCCCTACACGATATAAACGTTCCTCAGTATATTATAATGAGTTATTTTCAAAATAGGAGATTGCTATACGAGACGGACGAGGGAACTCAAACCTACACTATCTCCAGTGAAGTACCGCAAGGCTCGGTTTTAGGCCCGCTGCTATGGAACCTGATGTACGACGGGGTATTAAGAATACCGCAATCAAAAAATATAAAAACAATCGCTTATGCGGATGACCTCATAGTGGTAGCTGTAGCTAAACATCTGGATGACCTCCGGATCACATGCAATGACAGCATAAATGGTCTGCGCCGATGGTTTACTGCCATGAGTCTAGAGCTGGCTGAGCAGAAAACGGAAGTCCTGCTCATAAGCTCAAGGAAAATTGAGGAGAAAATATCGCTGACCATCGGAGAATGTGAGATTACTTCACAGCCGCAGTTGAATTATCTCGGGGTAATATTGGACTCAAGGCTCAAGTTCAAAGAGCACCTGGAAAATGCGACAAGTAAGGCAAATAAAATATATATTGCGTTGTCTAGAATGATGGCAAATAAAGGCTGTGTGCGTTCCAGCCGACGATGTTTAATAGCTAAGGCAATAAGTTCAGTGATCCTATATGCGGCTCCAATATGGACACAGGCGCTAGAAACAAAGTCATATGCTAGACCAATTAACATAGTGCATAGGCTTTCAGCAATACGAGTGATAAGTGCTTTCCGAACCATTTCAAATGGCGCTGCTGAGGTATTAGCCAGCATGGCACCGATTGACATCCAGGGAGACGAATTCGCGCGAATATATAACTTATCAGAGACGTCTACCACAGCAAAAAGAGAAGAGAAAATAAAAAGCATAGCAATGTGGCAGCAGCGGTGGCAAACTTCACGCAAAGGACGGTGAACCTACCGACTGATTTCGGACATACACTCGTGGATAGGTAGGAAACATGGAGACCTGGATTTCCACCTTACCCAAATACTCAGTGGGCATGGTTGCTTCAGAAGCTATCTATTCAAATATCGTCATGACTTTAGTCAATACTGTCCGACGTGTACAGAGTGTATAGAAAACTCTGAACACGTGTTCTTTAATTGCCCACGGTTTTCAAGTATAAGGGAAATGTTGAAAACCACCCTGGGAGGTAGTATCACAGTGGAAAATTTGACTGCACATATGTGCGAGTCCTCTGTAAAGTGGAAAGCTGTCAGCAGAGCGGCAAATCTAATTATCACAAAATTGAGACATTTAGAACAGATTAGGCGTCAGTCAGTCCGTGCAATAGAGGAGACTTAAATGTCTTCTTCTCTCCCATGAAGTAATACTTTGTCCAGTGGTCCCGTGGGAGAGACATGAGGTGGGACTAGGTTAGGTTTAGCGGATTAAAGTCCCGCACTCCGGCTTTCGATGCTTCCTCCTACTATAAAAAAAAAAAAAAAACATATACGTACATAAATGGTGTTACAAAACTAAAACGAAGTGTGGTGACAAAGTGCAGTGATCCAAAAACAAAAAAAATTATAAAAATAAAATAAAAAATATATACACATACTATACAATACACATATGTACATATGTATGATTTCAAATCTAACCCACAAACGGAAGAAAAAGCGAAAAACTAAAAAAGTGTGGTGATGAAAAAGTGCAGTGAAGAGAGAGAGAGCAGGAAAAAAAATTATTCATATATATACATAATTACACCTGCGATATACATGCATACATACAAAGTGATAGTGCAGTGACATAACCTACGAAAAAAAAAATACAAGCATAACTACAGCGCCGGCATTAAAAGGACGGGAGAAACACAAAAAAGAAGGCAACGCACAAGCACAGGCACACGCACAAAGCTGCTCGGTCTGTTATGAGTTGTATTAAGAGTGCATGCGACGCTTCAATGTCCAAGCTATCTCGGCGCAAACACCGCCCCCCAGTTCATTGGTGGAGCGAGACAATCGCTAAATTACGTAAGGAATGCCAGCAAGCAAGACGCTCGTACCAAAGGTCACGTGGTACATCGGAATACGCCACCCTCCAAAAACACTTCAAGGAGAAAAGAAAATTGCTAAAACATGCAATCAAAAAAAGTAAGCAGGAATGTTTCCTTAAACTGTGCGACGATGTTGAGAACAACGCTTGGGACTTGCCTAAAAAACGGTAATGGGAAAACTCCGAACGGGCGGACAAATGCCAACCTCCCCTTCGATAATTGAGATAATAGTTTCGGTACTCTTCCCTACTCGACCCCCACTCCATCAAGAGATCGTGAGAGTTCCACAAAGACAGAATATACCGGCTGTTTCGAATGAAGTCCGAGAAGCATGCAAACGATTAAACCCATCTAAAGCCCCAAGACCAGATGGACTCCCGAATGTAGCGCTAAAAACGGCGATTGCCAGAAACATAGCCCCTTTTCGAACAATGTATAATATATGCATCCAAGAAGGCCGCTTTCCCACCATTTGGAAAAGGCAATATCTTATATTACTACCGAAACCCAATAAACCAATGACAGAACCGTCCCACTTCGGGCCCCTCTGCATGTTAGACACCGCTGGAAAGGTTCTGGAGCGGATCATATACCAACGGCTAAATAAGGCAATTGAAGATGCCGGTGGATTATCCCCAAACCAATTCGGATTCAGAAAGGCAAGATCCACAGCTGCAGCGGTATATCTAGTAAAGACCCTGGCCGAACGGGCTATAAGTGGGAAGAGATGGAAAGGAGGCACAATACAGTACTGTATGGTGGTAACGCTGGATGTAAAGAATGCCTTTAACTCGGCATCCTGGCATAGTATATTGAGTGCACTAAAAAGCTTCTCCGTGCCTCTATACCTTTACAACATTATTGTAAGCTATTTCGGGGGAAGAACTCTAAGCTACAGCACAAACGAAGGCTCCAAAAAATACAAAGTGACCGGTGGAGTAAGCATCACTACACAACCGGCAATTAAATACTTGGGTATTATTCTTGATGCAAGGATGTCCTTTAAGGAGCACTTAGCGTACACAAGCGAAAAAGCTACAAAAGTGTGCAGAGCCCTAACCCGGTTAATACTAAATACCCGCGGGCCAAAGCAAAATAGAAGGCGGCTATTAGCTGGTGTATTAAAGTCAGTCGCGCTGTACGGCGTCCAGATATGGGGAAAAGCTCTCGATATAAAATCTTATCGGCGTGGCCTCTTTTCAATATATGCCACCTGCGCGTTGAGAGTATGCTCTGCGTTCCGCACAGTATCGGAAGATGCTGCACTCATAATTTCGGGCCTACACCCATTAAACCTCTTGGCCAAAGAAATCCAATGTCTTACAAATGACAGGTTATCGCATAATACACTAAAAGAAATTGCAAGGGCAGAGACGGTGAATCACTGGCAAAAACGCTGGGAGGAAAGCGAAAACGGGCGGTGGATATTCCGACTGATCCCTAACGTCGAACCATGGCTAAACAGACCGCACGGTGAGGTAGATTTCCATCTAACCCAAATCCTCACAGGACATGGCTGCTTCAAAGCATACCTAAAACGATTCGGACATGAAGATAACGACACAAGCGATCATTGCGGAGGCGATACCGTCGAAAATGTAGAACACTCATTTTTCTATTGCCCGAAATATAGAATCAGCAGAGAAATGGAAAGCGGCTAGCGAAGTGGCAGCAAGGGTTATGAAATCCCAACGTGTTAGCGAACAGCGGCGGAGAAGAGAGGTGTTAAATATAACGAACAACCACGACCCAAACACACTAACATTGACGTGACGGGAAGGGTGGGCGACGAACACTGTACAAGGGGGGTTATTAGACCAACAGAGGTGGGGCCACGTAAATGCAACTTGTAACTGACTGCATTTTGACCATCACGTACGCATGAGTGCCACTCAACCATCCTCCCGACGTAATACTTGACGGTGGTACCGGGGGGAACGGTACAGGACGCTAGGAGGTTTAGTTCATATTAAAGTATCACACTGACATGGGGTCCAGGCTTTCGATGCTTCCTCCTCGTAAAAAAAAAAAGGCACACGCACAAGGCCCACACAAACAGATACATACGAAGCTCATATTCTCCCCAAAAGCCCCTGGAGGAAAGAAAAGTGAGTTGTATCGTTTCCTTACAATTTGTATATTTTACACATATATGTATGATTTAAATTCATAAAATTAAATTTACGGTCTGACCAAAATTCCGGTCAAAAAAAAGGGACAGAAAACCGTAACCAAACTGTTTTCGGTATTCGGTTTATTTTCCGGTAAAAACCGAGAAACCGCAAACAAAGCAGTTTGGTACTGTATACAGCGGATTATTGATTGCCGGTAAATGCTTACCATTGTGTTATAACACAGAAACTATCCCCAAAAAACAATAAAGTATTCAAGTATTTACTTGCACAATTTTCCAGTAATACCCCTTATACTTAATCAAGTATAAGCAGGATTGCTTAAAACAAGCAACGGCAATCATAAGCAATTAAAATTGAAGATAAATACATACATACATATATGTCACATTAAGGTGGGCCAAAAATAGTTTTTATTTTTATTTTTCTTAGTTACCATGAAAATCTCATCCGACATGACTAAAAACAAATTCTGGTAAGACCTGCGCTCTTAATATTAATATTAAGAAGTGCCTCATCGACATTTTTGATTTCCCATATAAATAAAACAGGAAATTTTGTTTATTTTGTTTGGATTTTTAATGTACACAAACAAATAATTGGTGAGCGAGAGTCATTACTTATTCTTATAGGAAATTTACCGATCTACAAAAAAGGTCCAGAACATTTTTTGGCTGAGTCAACTCATTCAAAGTTATTCGTAGTTAAAGTCCAACAAAAAATTATAAAAAATTATTTCCACAATTTTTCATCTTATATTACTAATTGATGGCTAATAAACATAACAAATCATATTTTTTCGACTTATCTCATTTTTATTTAATTAATTCATAAAAGAAATTCATGCAATCTTGTCTTGCTGAACTTAATTGTTAATTTTTATACTCTCGCAACAAAGTTGCAAAGCAGAGTATTATAGTTTTGTTCACATAACGGTTGTTTGTAAGTCCTAAAACTAAAAGAGTCAGATGTAAGGTTATATACATATACCAAAGTGATCAGGGTGACGAGTAGAGTTGAAATCCGGATGTCTGTCTGTCCGTCCGTCCGTCCGTCCGTGCAAGCTGTAACTTGAGTAAAAATTGAGATATCATTATGAAACTTGGTACACGTATTTCTTGACTCCATAAGAAGGTCAAGTACGAAGATGGGCAAAATCGGCCCACTGTCACGCCCATAAAATGGCGGAAACCGAAAACCTATAAAGTGTCATAACTAAATGAATAAATTAAGATATTAAAGTGAAGGATCGCATTAGGGAGGGGCATATTTGGCGCTATTTTTTTGGAAAAGTGGTGGCCCCGCCCCCTACTAAGTTTTTTGTACATATCTCGGAAACTACTATAGCTATATCAACCAAATTCTAAAGAGTCATTTCCTTCAGGCATTTTCATATGCAGTTCAAAAATGGAAGAAATCGGATAATAACCACGCCCACCTCCCATACAAAGGTTATGTTGAAAATCACTAAAAGTGCGTTAACCGACTAACAAAAAACGTCAGAAACACTAAATTTTCTGGAAGAAATGGCAGAAGGAAGCTGCATCCAGACTTTTTTAAAAAATTGAATATGGGCGTGGCGTCGCTTACTTATGGACCAAAAACCATATCTCAGGAACTACTACTCCGATTTCAATGAAATTCGGTATATAATATTTTCTTAACACCCTGATGACATGTACGAAATATGGGTGAAATCGGTTCCCAACCACGCCTTCTTCCAATATAACGCTATTTTGAATTCCATCTGATGCCTTCTCTCTATAATATATACATTAGGAACCAATGATGATAGCGGAATAAAACTTTACACAAATACGGTATTTGAGCTGAGGTATCCCTTGTGGAAAAATTGTCGTGATCGCACTATAACTTTTCAAGGTCCCTGCTATCGAACACGAAGAACTCAGTGCCTAACCTAACCTAACCTAATTTTTCACCGAAAATGTCGGTAAATCTATCAGAATATAATTCTAATTAATCTTACAACAAAATAAAAAAATGTGTAAATAACGGATAATGAAATCTCGATTATCACTTTATCATGCGAGAGTATAAAATGTTCGGTGACACCCGAACTTAGCCCTTCCTTACTTGTCATTACTTTTTTTGTATTTCACCGCTTAAGTCATTGTAACTATCGATCTTAGCGACGCCTATATATTTTTTTTTTAGTTATTTTATTTATTGGATCTGCTTTTTCTTAAAGCCTAACAAATAGTAAATAAAGTTTTTGTTTAAATTAAGTACTTAAAAAATTGATGTTTAATAAAATCATTATCGATATTTTGTGAAAATTCTATGGTTACATCGCTAAACACTCTATAAGTTTTACAAAAAATATGATTTGTTATGTTTATTAGCCATCAATTTGTAATATAAGATGAAAAATTGTGCAAATCATTTTTTATAATTTTTTGTTGGACTTTAACTACGAATAACTTTGAATGAGTTGACTCAGCCAAAAAATGATCTAGACCTTTTTTGTAGATCGGTAAATTTCTTATAAGAATAAGTGTTGATTCTCGCTTACCAATTATTTGTTTGTGTACATTGAAAATCCAAACAAAATAAACAAAATTTCCTGTGTTATTTATATGGCAAATCAAAAATGTCGATGAGGCACCTCTTAATATTAATATTAAGAGCTCAGGTCTTACCAGAATTTGTTTTTAGTCATGTCGGATGAGATTTTCATGGTAACTAAGAAAAATAAAAATAAAAATAAAAATAAAAACTATTTTTGGCCCACCTTAATGTTACATATATTTTTATAACATCCAAAGAGCATAACTTGCTCTTTTACTAGTTTAACCATACCCACATCAATATATATATACATATACATACATATATCTAAAATTAAAAGATTACTAAATTCTCTTTTCGCGGCTTCTTATAACTGCGAACCTATGTATGTATATACATACACATGTAATACACATGTATATGCGGCGCAATTATAAAAATATACTTCGATACATAAAAACGAGTGAACTTGCGACACTACCTGCGGTCGGTTAATTCTCTTTTGTGGTTTTTCATACGAACATACTTACATATATTCATGCGTATATGTATATGTATTTATATGCGGGCGCATATAAATACATACAATATATACTGAAAAGTATACCCGATCGACAAGGGGTACAAATTATATAACAAAAAAGGTTTTTTATGACAACTTTTCATAATTAAATATTTGTACAAAAGTGTACTGTCACATATGTAGATACGCTTATTGCTTCAAAGTCCGCATTGGCATATGTTCCGCGATACCCTTTGGATTTTGACTAACAAAACCAAGCAGGATTCGGTACAAAATATATTCAAAGTCCACATTGGCATATGTCCCGCAATACCCCTTGATCTTTGATCAACAAAAACAAGTAGGATTGTGTAAAAAACCAAAGGATACATATGTACATACATGCAAGTTAATACCAGCAGTTCATATTACATGAACATATTCTTTATCTGTCATAAATATGTAACATGACATTTACGACCCATATGGTTCGTATTGAAACATTAAACATATGTATGTACTCTGCTAATACTGTTCGACTTAGGTGGTCCCAAAATGTAATTCACTGATTGTAAGATGAATCTTTCTATTTGTAACAAATGCCCTATCTCAAGTGGATTGTAGATAATAGTATACTTCCTAGAATGTAATATTAATATTTGTATCTAAACTTAAGAAAGAAACTTAAGTTGCCCAAACTCGACAGAGTTATTAATTGGCGAACAAGTATCGCGAAGTCGCGAGAAAAGAAATATAAAAGTACGAGTGTGTTACCCAAAGCGTACGGTGGTAATTAGAAGCGCGCAAAGCAATTAACGGCAAAATAAAAATCGCTAAGTCCAAAAAGAGACATAAGAAAAAATCTCAGCGCCACAATTGAAAAAATTCGAGTGTGTGTCCACGTCTATACGGATTACGGGCGAAAAACAAGCTAACGTACGCGTTACAACAATTGAAAAAATAAACAAAATTGAGAAACAAAAAAAAAACTACAACAGTTTCACAAATAAAGTGATTTTAAAATCTGAATTGAAAAACCAAAAACTGAAAGTGAAAATTTTTGAAAATTTCAAACAAATAGAAGAAAGTGCGTGGATCTATAAACTATCCACATAAAAACAAATAAATAAAAAAAATTCTGTAAATCAGAAATTTCACCAAAAAACTTATTTCATTTAAACCTTGCACACGGCCGCCAACGACGACCATTGCACAACCAACCGCCAAAATTCGACTCAAAAAGCAACAGCAGCAGCAAAGGCAACAATAGCCGCAACAGTAGTAACAGCAGCAACAGAAGCAATAGCAACAGTAACAACAGCAGCAGTAGAAGCACCAACATAAAATTTGTTGTAAGTAAGGCTTATATTTATTAATTAAATAGGAAATAAACCCACTAATATTAAGTATAAAAATTGTTTACTGTGAGTATTACTATATATCCTGCTTCATGAAACTCACAAATACATACATATAGTGTATAAAAAAAGGCAAACCCGAAAAATAACGATTATAAAAAAGAGGCGACAGGAATAAAGAATTTTTAAGAGAACAAGATAATTTTATAATTTTTCAAAATGGCAGGGAATAATTTTACTGTAGACGATATAGCTAGATTAATAGCTACACAAACCGCAAACTTAAGAACTGAGATAGCTCCGCTGAGTAATAGAATTAAAATTTTAACAGATGCGGCACACGTAACTGAGTATGAAACTCAAGGAATTAATGAGTCCATAACATGTGACGAAAATTTAGACCTAATAAAGTCTTTGCCAGAATTCTCCGGTAAATCTTATGTCAGCTGGAGAGAAGCTGCTAAGAATTCGATGAGCCTATATATTGAAGGTAGTAGAAGGTATTTTGGAGCACTAACTATCGTCCGAAATAAGATTGTTGGTAATGCCAATGATATGTTAACTAATCATAGCACAGTTTTGAATTTAGAAGCAATATTTGCGAGATTAGATTTTCCTTACGACGACAGACGACCAATTCACGTAATTGATCAAGAGATGAGCGTTATGAGACAAGGATTGACATCATTAATTGATTATTATAATGAAGTCAATCAGAAACCGACATTACTAATAAATAACACTATAATGACGCACGGCACCAATTCAGATATTACCCACTAAACCAAATACTATTTACATTAACACCTACCGATTTGCCAAATGCTCTTGCTAAAGCACAAGAACTTCATTCAAATCAAATACGATCGCAATTTGCTTTGCAATTTACCAAAAACAACCATAAAATTGGTTCACGAAACCAGCCTCAAGCTAACCGAAGATATTCGAATTTTCAAAATAACTTAAGGTACCCCTAAACATAAAATTCATACCAAAGGTATGCCAATCACCCAGAACCTATGGAAGTGGATCAATCAATTTAATTAGCAAATAAACCCAATCATGTGCAAAGAAACCAACCACATGTTAGGAGTAACAGGTATAATTGGCAGACCAATTATCAGCCAACAAATATACCAAAAAGGTCAACTGAAAGTGCACAAATAAGCACACAACCTCAACCAAAAATTCAACGAATTAATAATATTGGTGAGAACCATTTTTTAGGGTAAACTCCGATTTGCCGTATGTTATTAAAACCGATAAAAAAAACTGCGCAAATCTTTAGAATTCTTATAGATACGGGGGCAACCAACTCATATATACGGGCTGGAATTTATAATAATAAAAACACTTTAGTAATTAAGAAGAAGGTTAGAACCATTCTTGGTTCGACCATAATAAAACATTTTCATAATATCAATGTGTTTGGCATACAGGAACGTTTTTATGAAATTAACATTTAATAATAATTTAGAGAGCGATCTTTTAATGGGAATTAATTTCCTGAATAAAATCGGAGCGACAATTGTTATTCCGAATAGAAAATTTATTTATGGGAATAATAAAACAGAGAAAATAAATTTTCTCAATGATTTAATTATACTAAATCCCTTGGGACAAAAAAGTCCTGAGGCACCCGTCAATGATAATATTAGCAAAAATGATACTAAGGATAGAAAAATTAATGAAGCAAATGCTCACAACATTTTAAAAATAAATAATGTTGAAATTTCTAACGAAGTTGCTGATACGTATAACTATAATAATAATGAAACGAAAGATATCAACGTTCCATTGCTAAGAGAGGATGTTATTAAAATAATAAATAAAGCTCATCAAAACGTGAACATGGATTTACCTTTTAGAACAGATATTAAAGCAGAAATTAGAACTGAGGATGAAAAACGTATATGGTCCAAACAATATCCTTATTCTATATCTGGAAATAATTTTGTTAATAAGGAAATCGAAAGTTTACTCGCAAAAGGGATTATACGACATAGTAAAAGCCCGTATAATTCTCCCGTTTGGGTCGTTCCAAAAAAAGGAATAAATGAAGATGGTAGTCCGAAATTAAGACTGGTCATCGACTTCAAAAAAATTTATGAAAAAACAATAACCGATACTTTTTAATTTGGGAGAATCAAAATACTTTTCCACAATAGATTTAGAGTCTGGATTTCATCAAATATTGATGGAAGAAAACGATATAGAAAAAACAGCATTTTCTGTAAATAACGGAAAATATGAATACCTTAGAATGCCATTTGGACTTAAAAGTGCTCCAAGTATATTTCAGAGAACAAAGAATAATCTCATTTGAAATAAACAGTACAAACCCTCGAAGAAGCCCATATGAAAATATCTATAGTGGCTAAATGAGCACCTGACCCCACGCTAAATATAATATAACTACACCCCACACATACACACCATACTCAACACATCATCTTTCATCCCACACTACGCACCACACTCAACACATCATCTTTTACACCACACATGAGGACACCACACACAATCAACAAAAGGAAGTGGCGGACGGCGCCAGGCCTTCTTTTTCATTCGATCCGTGCGCTTACACATACGTATCATCAGCCATTCTCCCGCTTTATCCGGTTTTTAACTCGAGTGCATCTTTGCCTTTGCTAGCATCGCCAAATCAACGGGTAAGTGCCGCGAATTTTTATCATCGAATTTTCTATTGGTCCTTCGAGCCGTACCGGACGGCACTAGTGATAACTAAACATAAAATTCTTAAAAAAAAATATACATATATAACATAAAATCGGTCACGGTAACGCGGTAACCAAATTAAAAAAAAAAGTGTTAAAAATTAAGATTAAAAAAGACAACGGTGTTACAAACGAAAAAAAAAACATTGGTGAATATAAATAAAACACCTGTAAAAAAAAAAATAGTAGCAAAAAATTGTGAAAAGTGTTAAAAATTTTGGAAAGACAACGGTGGTGTGGTGACAGTTAAAAAAAAAAAAATTTTATACATACATATACATATGCACATACATATGTACATATATTGTGAGATAATAACGGTGGTGGCTTACACGGTTTAAACAAGACCCGTTGGTGCCAACAAATTGGAAAAAAAAGAAGGCATATACATACATACACTTTGCGCCATCAGGTTAGCACATCTTCATCAGCCGAATATGATTGCTTCTGTTTTTGTTGTTGTTAACTAACTGCTACTTTATTGTTTTCTATTTCTTTCATCTGTGTATGCACTATTACTGGCAAAGAGAACTTTCGAGAATAATGTCCCGTTATTTGATTTTTGTTATTTTCTTCTATTTTTAATTAATATGGGTAAAGGAAAAGCGTTATCGGTTGAAAAGAAAACAAAAATCGAAGCCTTTGAAGAGTTAAAGCTTTCAATAACTGAAATATCGAAAAAAACCGGCAGAAGCATCCAACTCTCACGAGTCGACCGCAAAGATCAGGACAAATGTTGGCGTAAAAGCAAGTTTATCTACTATTCAAAGAGTTATAAGGAATGCTTCACACTTGAAGAGACTGAAACTACAGAAAAAACCACCACTTAACGATGCACGAAAGGAATTACGACTAAATTTCTCACGAGAACACATGGCCTGGAAGTCTGATTGGCACTATGTTGTCTTTTCAGATGAAAAGAAATTTAATTTAGAAGGACCCGATGGATACAATTATTACTTCCATGATCTTCGGAAGGAGGAACATCACTTGGATCGACTTCATAGTCGTGTGGGCGGAGTAATGGTGTGGGGAGCCATCTCCTACTATGGTACGTGCGACCTGCAATTTTTAAACACGAATATGAATGCAAATACATATAAAAACGTACTCGAAACGGCCTTTCCCCATTTTAAAAGTTTGTTTGGAAATGTACCATGGCGCTTCCAACACGACAATGCTCCGTTCCACACTGCCCGGATGATTAAGTCTTGGATTGAAGTACAAAATGTCGATTTATTACAGTGGCCGCCTTACTCACCGGACATAAATATAATCGAAAACGTGTGGGGGTGGCTGGCTCGCAAAGTTTACGAGTCCGGTACACAATATTCCACCAAAGAGGAATTAATTGAAGGCATTAAAAGAGCATGGTCAGCTATTTCTTTGAACTATATTGGGAAGTTATACGAATCGCTTCCAAACCGCATCTTTGAAATCATTCTCAGCAAGGGAGGATCGACTCATTATTAAAACTATTAAAAAATATGTAAATTATTTAATATATAAGTTTAGAAATAAGTTCTCATCGGAAAAGGTTAAAAAAATTAAAAAAAAAAACCTGATGACCTAAATGAAATTGTTAATTTTTTGGTTGATTTGAAAAATAAATTTAAAAAATAAAATGATAAATAGATAATCATTAATTTTTGTTTTATTTAGTAGAAAATGTATTTTTTTATAACCACTAAAAGAATTAGAGCTTCAGCTTCTTTAGTTTTAAAATAAATTAGCCAAAACTAGTAAAACCAGCGGTGTGCTAACCTGATGACGCGCAGTGTATATAACGGGTGATTTTTTTGAGGTTAGGATTTTCATGCATTAGTATTTGACAGATCACGTGGGATTTCAGACATGGTGTCAAAGAGAAAGATGCTCAGTATGCTTTGACATTTCATAATGAATAGACTTACTAACGAGCAACGCTTGCAAATCATTGAATTTTATTACCAAAATCAGTGTTCGGTTCGAAATGTGTTTATCGACAAATTTTGTTCAGCGATGAGGCTCATTTCTGGTTGAATGGCTACGTAAATAAGCAAAATTGCCGCATTTGGGGTGAAGAGCAACCAGAAGCCGTTCAAGAACTGCCCATGCATCCCGAAAAATGCACTGTTTGGTGTGGTTTGTACGCTGGTGGAATCATTGGACCGTATTTTTTCAAAGATGCTGTTGGACGCAACGTTACGGTGAATGGCGATCGCTATCGTTCGATGCTAACAAACTTTTTGTTGCCAAAAATGGAAGAACTGAACTTGGTTGACATGTGGTTTCAACAAGATGGCGCTACATGCCACACAGCTCGCGATTCTATGGCCATTTTGAGGGAAAACTTCGGACAACAATTCATCTCAAGAAATGGACCCGTAAGTTGGCCACCAAGATCATGCGATTTAACGCCTTTAGACTATTTTTTGTGGGGCTACGTCAAGTCTAAAGTCTACAGAAATAAGCCAGCAACTATTCCAGCTTTGGAAGACAACATTTCCGAAGAAATTCGGGCTATTCCGGCCGAAATGCTCGAAAAAGTTGCCCAAAATTGGACTTTCCGAATGGACCACCTAAGACGCAGCCGCGGTC
Organism: Bactrocera dorsalis; assembly: GCF_023373825.1. NCBI lineage: Eukaryota > Metazoa > Arthropoda > Insecta > Diptera > Tephritidae > Bactrocera > Bactrocera dorsalis. The sequence continues at coordinate 58,246,993 of NC_064303.1, forward strand.
AACATTTAAATGAAATTATCTTCAAAAAGTAAATGTCATGAACCAATCTAACGTTTCAAATAAAGAACCGATGAGATTTTGCAAATTTTATGCGTTTTTTAAGCAAGCTCTTAAAAAAATCACCCTTTATATGTACACACGTACATACACACTACATGTGCATATACATACATACATATACATAAGTGCTGTTCAAAACTAAAACGAAGTGTGGTGACAAAAGTGCAGTATTCAAAAAAAAATAATAATAAAAATAAAATAAAAAAAAAATATACACATACTATACAATACACATATGTATGTATGGTTTCAAAGCTAACCCACAAACGGGAAAAAAGCGAAAAACTAAAAAAGTGTGGTGACGAAAAAGTGCAGTGAAGAGAGAGAGAGAGCAGGAAAAAAAATATTTATATATATACATAATTACACCTGCGATATACATGCATACATATAAAGTGATAGTGCAGTGACATAACGTACGAAAAAAAAAGGTCCTACAAAAAAAAAATACAAGCACAACCACAGCGCCGGCATCAAAAGGACGGGAGAAACACGAAAAAGAAGGCAACGCACAAGCACAGGCACAAGCAGAAGCACAGGCACACGCACAAGCCCAAGCACACGCACAAGGCCCACACAAACAGATACATACGAAGCTCACATTCTCCCCAAAACCCCCTGGAGGAAAGAAAAGTGAGCTGTATCGTTTCCTTACAATTTGTATATTTTACACATATATGTATGATTTAAATTCATAAAATTAAATTTACGGTCTGACCAAAATTCCGGTCAAAAAAAAAAGGGACAGAAAACCGTTACCAAACTGTTTTCGGTATTCGGTTTATTTTCCGGTAAAAACCGAGAAACCGCAAACAAAGCAGTTTGGTACTGTATACAGCGGATTATTGATTGCCGGTAAATGCTTACCATTGTGTTATAACACAGAAACTATCCCCAAAAAACAATAAAGTATTCAAGTATTTACTTGCACAATTTTCCAGCAATACCCCTTATACTTAATCAAGTATAAGCAGGATTGCTTAAAACAAGCAACGGCAATCATAAGCAAAAACAAAAAACATATGCGCAATTAAAATTGAAGACAAAATCCATACATACATATATGTCACATATATTTTTATGACCTCCAAAGAGCATAACTTGCTCTTTCACTAGTTTAACCATACCCACATCAATATACTTATATACATATACATACATATATCTAAAATTAAAATATTACTAAATTCTCTTTTCGCGGATTCTAATAACTGCGAACCCACTTATGTATATACATACAAATGTATATATTTTTTTGATCAACAAAAACAAGCAGGATTGTGTAAAAAACCAAAGCGTGATACATATGTACATACATGCATATGTACAAAGTGTAGTGATCTCTAAAACGAGCGCTCATTAGCACATAACAAATAAGATACCCACCTATAGGTATACCCTATAGGACATTGGGACATAAAGCATATATAAAGGAAATATACATAGAAAATCAAAATACTTAAAATAATTTCCGGTCAACAATAAATAATTAAATCAGATTAAAGCGATACTCTAAACGTGTAATATTTTATTGGATTTGGAAAACTCTTATTTACTTAAAAGAGTTCACGTCTAAACATTTCGTTCAAAACTCTTATTTACCTAAAAGAGTTCTCGCCTAATTATATACATAAATACATACAAATACTATATATACGAAAATATTTTGAAATCACAGCTTATTAAAGAGCCATTTTATTGATTTTTTTTTTGAAACTCTTACCTACAAGGAGTCTTCAATTCAACATTTAATATACGAAATATTTTCAAATCATCTACAAGTCTAGTTTTCGCTAAGACGATTTGATTTATTATATATGTACATCTTTTAAATGAGCTCAGACTCAAAGGAATCTAAAACAACTCAGTTGCTAAAAGTTCCAAAAATGATTTCAGACGAAAAAAAGTCCGTGTAAACCTGCTGAAGCTACACGCTCAAAGCAAGGTGTTACAAAACTAAAGAGGGGTAAAGATATTTCTTATACAAAATTCATTGCTGAGAGTGACAGTTTGATACGATACTGCACTCGATTTTCATCTTCACCGGTTCAAGACAATTCTGAATCGGTCATAGAAATCAAAAAAGAAAATCGTAGAATCTGACGAAAAAATTTTAAAATCCTCGGAATACACCAAGTATGAACACTGCCTAGACCAGTTCGAAGACACAAGGCAATGATTTCTGATCAACTAAAGCTATTAAGAGCAATTGCACCACAACCGAGAGTAGAGCTGCCACAAAGACAAGCCCAAGAGGCAAGTTCAGGCATTCACCTTAAAGTGCCAGTATGCGACACAGATATATTTCATGAGGGTTATGAACAATGGCCGTCCTTCCGGGACATGTTCACAGCCGTTTACATAAACCACCCAAAATTATCTAATGCACAAAAATTGTATCACCTCCGATACAAAACCAAAGGTCAGTGAAATAGTTCGCTCTCAATGACGAAAATTTTAATTTTGCTTGGGAAGCTCTAAAAGCACGTTATGGAAACGAGAGAATATTGGTCGATAAGCAAATAACAATTTTAATGAACTTGCCAAAAATTCAAAAAGAAACCAGTGAAGAATTCATAAAATTCAATCCACGGTTTCAAATTGTTTGTCGGTTTTATCGACGCAGAATATTCCCACAGATAATTGGGACCCCATTCTGGTAAATATATGCACAGCTGCATTACCAGAAAAAACGTTACTTTTGTGGGAGCAATCGCTCTCATCGCGAAGAAAGTGCCCAACGTGGCAGCATATGAAAGAATGTCTTACTACCCAATACGAAATTGCAGAAAGGGTAGATAAAAAACTAGTCAGAACGAAAAACGTTCAAAACGACCTCAATAGAAGCTTCAATAGACCCCAAGCAAGTAGCCATAATAATTTAAATAGAAGCTTTTTTAAAAATCAATCGTTCACATCCGAACAATATAAGCAAACGACATGCGAACTTTGTAGAGGAGGTCACAAACTAAAGTTATGCGAAAAATTCAAAAAAATGAATGTTAGCGATCGAAACAATTTCGTAAGAACGAAAAAATTATGTACCAACTGTCTGTCACATGCGCATACGCTTAAAGGTTGCGAAAGCAAATTTAATTGCGTTTACTGCCATAAAAGACATCATTCAATGTTACATACAACAAATGTTACATACAACAACCAAGGATCACAACGATCATTTATAGCGTCTAGGGCACAAAACAGGCTACAGTTACCAACTAAACTGGCCAACGTTGAAATCACGGGAATGGGCGGAAGAGTTGTTCAAAACTCAAATAAAATCTGCCCCATTACCCTCTTTTCCCCCAAAGCGGATAAGCGCATACAAGCAGAAGCTATTGTTCTACCGCAATTAACCAATATGTTACCTAGCTCACATAAATAGCAAGCATTGGCAAAAGGTTTCACACCTAAAGCTAGCAGACCCCAACTGCAACACTCCCGCTCAAATAGATCTCCTATTAGGCAGCGATCTCATACCACAAATCGACGGTATTGAGAAAATTACCAAAACACTTCTGGCGCAAAATATCATTTTCGGATGGGTCCTAAGCGGACTAGTTGCGGAACCAGTTACAACATTGACAACTCAAGTTAAGGAAGTCTCAAATGAGTACCTCAATTCACAATTGAGAAAATATTGGATTCGACCCCGCAGGATGGCTTTCGCCAATTATGATCCAAGCGAAAATCTTAATACAAGAATTATGGCTAGATGGAACTGACTGGGACGAACAACAGATTCAAATTCCACGATGGGTAAATTACTCTCCCGATCACAAAGTTGAATTACATGGCTTTTGTGACGCCTCAGAAAAGGCATACTGCGCTACTATCTATGTGCGCACGCAAAGTGGCACCACGACCACAAGCCACTTATTAGTAGCAAAAGCAAAGGTGGTACCTTTAAAAACTATAAGTCTCCCACGACTTGAGTTATGTGGCGCACTACTCCTTTCAAAATTAGTAGCCATGGTGCAAATGCATTTAAATATGACAAAATGCAAACTATATATTGTGTCCGATTCAGGAATTGTACTAGCCTGGTTGGAAAAACCACCACATGCATGGAAGACGTATATTTCTAACCGAACGTCTCAAATTCTTGACCTAGTGGGATCAGCCACTTGGCGTCACGTAGCCAGTGCTGACAATCCTGCCGATCTAGGTACAAGAGGGTGCAAGCCAGGGATCACATAATTTCCCATGCAACACAGTGACGCACCTAGAGTTACAAAAGGCAAAGGTCGCACTAATAACTTATACTCAAGCGCGCTATTTCAGCCGCGATATATCACTACTAAGAGAGTCGAAGTCCACTGATAAAAAGAGCTCACTCTTAGTCCTAAATCCATTTCTGGACACGAAAGATCTGCTTCGTGCCAATGGTCAGCTTGCTAATTCGAGCCTAACATACAACGAACGCCATCCCACAATTATCCCAGAGAGGTGACCATTTGCCACACTGTTCTTCCACTACAGTGGAGGCGTGTAGCATACACGCCGAACATCGTCTCATGCAACAGATGGTACGCCAGGAGTATTATATCCCCCGTCTTAAACCGCAAATCAAGAAGTGCATCTTCAACAGGTGTTGATTTTGTTGGGCCTTTCCAGGTAAAGGCGTCCATGTTAAGGTCTCCCACTCTCATAAAAGGCTATGTGGCTGTCTTTGTATGTTTCACGACAAAGGCAGTACACCTTGAGCTGTGTAGTAATTTGTCGACGGAGGCTTTTCTCGCGGCATTTGCTCGCTTCGTCGCTCGACGTGGCTACCCATCAAAAATCATGAGCGATAACGGCAAAACCTTTATCGGAGCTCAACGAGCCACGGAAAAGCAATTTGTGGATTTTTTAAAACAAGTGTCACCCGACATCGTACAAAAGTACGCCCCTCAAGGTATCAATTGGCAATTTATACCCCCAAGCGCTCCTCAAAGGGCGGTTTATAGGAATCAGCTGTAAAAAGCTTCAAAACCCATTTCAAACGGGTAGCTGGAAATTATAAATTCAATTGAAGCCGTTCTCAATTCACGGCCACTCACAGTACTATCGCAAGACCCTCAGATTTCACCGCCTTAACTCCAGAGCATTTTCTAAAAGGAGTACCCATCCTGGCCATTCCTGAGCCAGGTGTGGAGTCGCTATCCCTATTAAATCGATGGGAACGAATTAAAATTCTCCATCATGATTTCAGCCGCCGATGGAAAGACGAATATATAAAGGATCTCCACAAAAGATACCGTTGGAAGACTCCTGAACAAGCGCCTAAACTTGGAGACTGTGTCCTCATTCACGATGATTGTCTACACCCCACCGAGTGGCGGCTGGGCCGCATAGAAAAGCTACATTACGGCTCCGACGGTCACATTCGAATCGTTGATCTCCGTACGCAAAACGGAACGCTAACCAGACCGCTCGTGAAGCTATGCTTTTTACCAACCACCGACGACCGCGAATCCGAAAACCGAAAAAACCAAACCGATATTATCGTGATATAATAAAATCACTAAATTTAACAATAATACGAGAAATACGCCAATATTGACCGTCAAAAATAACAAACCGTCAAAAACAACAAAGAAAACTAACAAAGAATGGTCGATCAATACGACGACCCATTCATGCCACATTTCGTGGCACGATTGCCCATATCAATTTATATGACAGACATGCATAATTAACCATCTCCCTTATCGCAGATTACCATGGATGTAGATACGCCAGTCGCAAATACGCCAACCGCTCGGGCGGCAACCAATGTGCCGCGCAACGGGCCTGCATCAGCGCCCAGAACGGTAGTTGCAACAGCATCGGCTGCTGCTCCGGCAACAACACCGGCACCCGTACCGGCAACCGCGCCTGCAGCGGTACCTGCACCCGCATCTCGGGGTGGCACCCGACCACCGCCGACCACATCGAGGACTACGGAGACCCGTCGGACAAGATGCCCCATCTGTCGACGCCCACATCGTCTGCATCAGTGTGGAATATTTAGAGGTTTGCGACGATTGCAACGGCAGCAAGTTGCCCAGGCCCACGGGCATTGCCTCAACTGCCTGTCGCACACTCATACTACTCCAGAGTGTGAGTCACGAGGGCTGTGCCAAACGTGTCACCGGCCGCATCATACGCTGCTACATCGCAGCTCGTCACGCGAAGTGAACCGGCCACCCAACCATCGCGACCGCGTATCTCGACTTCCACCCACCGATCGTGTCATACACCAGCGGAGTGGAACCTCGGTGCGGCGTCGACAGACGAGACCACCACCCCGCCGATCCACGGATCTGAGCAGCGTTGTGGCAACGCTGCAACAGTTGCAGCGCCTTCTAGGCTAAACAATCGTCTAGGGGCCGGAATGGCTAAATGAGCACCTGACCCCTCGCTTAATATATTATAACTACACCCCACACATACACACCATACTCAACACATCATCTTTCATCCCACACTACGCACCACACTCAACACATCATCTTTTACACCACACCTTTCGCACCACACATGAGGACACCACACACATCAACAAAAGGAACTGGCGGACGGCGCCAGGCCTTCTTTTTCATTCGATCCGTGCGCTTACACATACGTATCATCAGCCATTCTCCCGCTTTATCCGGTTTTTAACTCGAGTGCATCTTTGCCTTTGCTAGCATCGCCAAATCAACGGGCAAGTGCCACGAATTTTTATCATCGAATTTTCTAAATCTAAATTTATAGAAATCAAGGTGGAATTTTTAGGATACGTTGTAAAGTTATAAAAACTGATCCCAAAAAAGTAGAGACAATAAAAAATTACCCATATCCCAAGACGTTACGACAACTTAGAGGATTTTTGGGATTAACGGGATACTATAGAAAATTTATAAGAAATTATGCAACAGTAGCTAAATCACTAACAAAACACTTAAAGAAAGAAAATGGCAAAATATCGCAGTATATGTCAAAAAAAAAAACAATTATTAATCTTGATAAAGAAAAAATTGTTGCTTGTGGAACCTTAAAAATAGTGTTACTTACAAGTTGAATTAGCTCAACCAAACTTTGAGAAAAAATTAATTTTAACTACTGATACATCTAATGTTGCTCTAGGTGCAGTTCTATCCCAAGAAGGAAGACCAGTAACATTTATTTCTAAGACACTAAACTCTACCGAACAAAATTACGCAACAAACGAAAAAGAATTATTCGCCATAGTTTGGGCATTAAAGACATTACGCCATGATCTTTATGCAGTAAAAAATTTAGAAATTCACACGGATAAACAGCCATTAGCAATTGCAACGTCCGAAAAAATCGGAATGTTAAAATGAAAAGATGGAGAGCTTTTATTGAGGAGTTTTCTCCAAAAATAATTTATAAACCAGGAACAACAAATGTGGTTGCTGCCGCATTATCAAGACAAGTATTAAATAATTTAACTAGTTCATGTGAGACGAGTGACTCAAGTGATTCACTAATAGAAACCCAACATTCCGCAGACAGTAGCGATGAGTACCAAATTCATGAAACAAAAAAACCTTTGAATAATTTTAAGCAACAGATAGTAATCGATAATGGAGCAAGAATTACTGTCTTAGAGACTATTTTTTTTTAATAATAAACGTTTTTTAATTGAATATGACAGACTAGAAAATATAATTGGTATTTTAAAAGAATATATGAATCCAAAAGTAGTTACAGGAATATTTTGCACACCTGAAGTTCTATATGCAATAAAAAACATTTTGAAGGAGACATTTCCCACAATAAAATTTCTATATACTAAACTATTCCCTAATGATATATGCAATAAAGAAGATCAAGGATCGATAATCGAGCAAACACATACTCGTAGTAGAGCGCATAGAAATTATAGGGAAAATTTGGCACAAATTAGGCAGCAATATTATTGGCCTTTAATGATAAAACAATTTAAACAGTATGCAAAAAATTTTAGCATATGTAATAGTAATAAATATGAAAGACATCCGAAACTAATTCCAATAGGGGAAGAACCAATACCAAAAAAAGAGGGAGAACAACTCAATATAGACATTTTTTTCGCACAAAAGCTTAAATTTCTTACATGTATAGATTCATATTCCAAATTTCTAATCGTAAAATATTTAGAAGACAAATCAAATTTAGAAGAAAAATTTTTGGAACTGTTACAAACATTTCCAAATGTTAAAAGTATAGTTATTGATAATGAACCAGGCTTAAGTACGATACAGTTCAAGTCTTTAATGGAAAGGATTAATGTGCAAATTTATTATTGTACACCACGCCACAGTACGAGTAATGGCCAAATAGAAAGAGTTCATTCAACACTGATTGAAATCTACAGAAGTTTAAAGCAAGAACACAGCTTAATTAGTAATTTTGAATCAATAATGAGAGCAGTTCAACAGTATAATAAAACAATTCATTCTGTAACAGGTAAACAACCTTGCAACATTTTATTTAATAAAGAGCCTCACGATAATATGGAAAATGTGTTGCAAAATGCTCAAGAGAAAATGGTAGAGCATCATAACAAGAAAAGGCTTCAGAAAAGTTATCAGAAAGGAGATATTATTTATGAAAAAATTTATGGAGAAAGAAATAAATTGAAATCCCAGTACAAAAGACAAATAGTATTAGAAGATTTAGGAAATACAATTAAAATAACGGGTGATTTTTTTGAGGTTAGGATTTTCATGCATTAGTATTTGACAGATCACGTGGGATTTCAGACATGGTGTCAAAGAGAAAGATGCTCAGTATGCTTTGACATTTCATCATGAATAGACTTACTAACGAGCAACGCTTGCAAATCATTGAATTTTATTACCAAAATCAGTGTTCGGTTCTTTTCTTTTTTATCGACAAATTTTGTTCAGCGATGAGGCTCATTTCTGGTTGAATGGCTACGTAAATAAGCAAAATTGCCGCATTTGGGGTGAAGAGCAACCAGAAGCCGTTCAAGAACTGCCCATGCATCCCGAAAAATGCACTGTTTGGTGTGGTTTGTACGCTGGTGGAATCATTGGACCGTATTTTTTCAAAGATGCTGTTGGACGCAACGTTACGGTGAATGGCGATCGCTATCGTTCGATGCTAACAAACTTTTTGTTGCCAAAAATGGAAGAACTGAACTTGGTTGACATGTGGTTTCAACAAGATGGCGCTACATGCCACACAGCTCGCGATTCTATGGCCATTTTGAGGGAAAACTTCGGACAACAATTCATCTCAAGAAATGGACCCGTAAGTTGGCCACCAAGATCATGCGATTTAACGCCTTTAGACTATTTTTTGTGGGGCTACGTCAAGTCTAAAGTCTACAGAAATAAGCCAGCAACTATTCCAGCTTTGGAAGACAACATTTCCGAAGAAATTCGGGCTATTCCGGCCGAAATGCTCGAAAAAGTTGCCCAAAATTGGACTTTCCGAATGGACCACCTAAGACGCAGCCGCGGTCAACATTTAAATGAAATTATCTTCAAAAAGTAAATGTCATGAACCAATCTAACGTTTCAAATAAAGAACCGATGAGATTTTGCAAATTTTATGCGTTTTTTTTTTTAAAAAGTTATCAAGCTCTTAAAAAATCACCCTTTACAAAACAGAAACAGAATAATACATAAAGATAATATTAAATCTTAAAATTCTTTAGGTTCACAATGTTATACATCAGTGTTTCCCAAAGTGGGCGATAACGCTCCCTTATGGGCGCTGCAGGTGTCAAGGGGGGCGGTAAGAGACCCAGAAAGAAAATGGGGACGTTAAGTAGAGGCCTGGGGGGTTATTTGTAATTTTATTTAGCTAGGAGACTACATGAGCTCTCGACTCTCAACAACAACTTGTGAACATAAACTATTACGAGTATGAATTAAAAAATTGCTCAAACTCGGTTCTATATTTCTCTCCGCATAGTTCATATATCTGTCCTATTTTATTGAATATAGAAAAAATGAAAATCATGTCAATCGATCGCTCCGTTTCATAACGGGACATCTCGACAGGATAGAATTTGTAGAATACTAACTGTCAAAAGTATTGCTATTTCCGTTGCCACATCTGTATTTGCGCAAAAGTGTAGGGTAGGTAGGTTCGAGCTGATGTAGCGCATACTTTAAGCTTTTGAACTCCTTGAATCTTTTATGTGGAAAATAAAAAAAGGATCTTTATCCTTTCTTACAAATGTATTTCTGGGGAAAATAAGAAAAGGAGAAAGATCCTTTTTTTACAAATGTATTTCTAGAAAAAATAAGAATTCATATTTTTGGACTACTATATAATAATTGTGCTTAAGCATTCCTATATAAACAATGTAATATTTATTTTATATCCATTTGTGGTTTTGCGCGCAACATATGGGCATTACTTACTCCTCCTTTACACTACTCGCGTAGTTAAACGGATTTCTCAAAGCAAGACAATGTCAGAAGTAAAAAAGAAGAGAATCCCAAAAAACCCATCCTCGCCTTTGTGTCTTCTATGTCTAGAAGCATTTTCGAATGAAGCAATGAAGCCTTCAAGACTGCAAGATCATTTGAATAAAATGCATCCAGATAAGAGAGACAAGAATGCAGCATATTTTCAAGATCTAGAGAAGAAGAACACGGCGAATATCGCATTCGATGGAACGATGATCTGTACGAGATATATGACGACATTGACATAGTTCAGTGAATTAAAAGACAGCGGCTACGCTGGCTAGGTCATGTTGTCCGGATGGACGAAAACACTCCAGCTCTGAAAGTATTTGACGCAGTACCCGTCGCGGGAAGCAGAGGAAGAGGAAGACCTCCACTCCGTTGGAAGAACCAAGTGGAGAAGGACCTGTCTTCGCTTGGAATATCCAATTGGCGCCACGTAGCGAAGAGAAGAAACGAATGGCGCGCTGTTGTTGAGTCGGCTATAATCGTATAAGCGGTGTCTACGCCAGTAAAGAAGAAGAAGAAGAGAAGAGGCATAATACTCAGCCAAGTGTAGCAGAACTATTTTCGGCGGCTGCTAAGCAACATGACGACGGACTTCGAGCTTCGTACAATATCTCTTTGTTAATTTCTCAAAAAGGCAAACCATGTAACATCGGAGAAGAATTAATATTGCCAGCAATAAATGAAGTAATAACTACCGTGCTTCATAAACCGGCCGCAGATATTATCCGAAAAATTCCTTTGAGTAATACGTAATTCGTAATTCGTGCAAAGACGAATTGATGAAATGGCTGAAAACATTGAAGAATCAATGTGCGATCACCTGAGGACAAGCCAATTCTCAATTCAGCTCGACCAACTAATGAAGCATTGTTGTTGTCTTACGTGAGGTTTATTAACACTCCAGTAGTCGCGCGTACTACAATAGTAGACCACTTGTGTATATACTTTTACGTTTTACGAATAACTATTCGCAAGAAGTCTGATTTTAAGTTCCTAATATGTTTAAAATGAATATTTTTTGGTTGATTTGGTTTTATAATAAACTGTTACTTATTATTATTAAAACAAATTTTTTTATTTACAAATATTTCGTTTCAAACCCTTATGTCTAAAATGTTCTACACATGTAGTACGCGCGACTACTAACGGCACAAAAAGGGGCGCGACCACTGGAGTGTTAAAGATGAGAAAATATGTGAAGAACTATTATTTGCTAGAAATTTAGAGACCGATACAAAAGGCGAAACCATATTTAATATATTGGAAAAGTTTTGCGATAAGAAAGAGATTCCTTTGAAAAATATTATTTCAATTGCTACGGATGGTGCTCCGGCTATGATAGGGTGCCATAAAGGCTTAATAGCGGACTTAAAAAATAAAATTCCAGATGTCCTTGGTGTACATTGCGTTATTCATAGACAACATTTAGTTGCTAGAAACTTAAGTGAAAAACTATTTCAATCACTGCAATATGTCATCAAAGCAGTCAATAAAATCCGCAAGTAACGACGAATTGTTGGCCTACTGCCAACATTTGGAAAACCTCCACATTGACTTCACCGAACGATACCAGAACATTTTGAACTTGGAAATACCAGACTGGGTGTTGGATCCGTTTTCAAATGTCAACACAGCTATGTCACCTCAGCTGGAAGAAGAACTTATAGAATTGACAATAAACGAGGAAATAAAAATCAAGTTCAAAAATGGTTACCAAGAATTTTGGCTACAAAAACCGATCTCGCAATTGTACCCTGGATTGTGGTCAATCGTTCAACGATTCTTGATAGCATTCCCATCGTCATATTTGTGTGAACGTGGATTTAGTGCTGTGACAACACTGCTTACTAAAAATAGAAATCGTTTGCTTGTTACCGAACGTGGCGGCTTGCGACTGTTCTTGAGTAAATTGGACCCTGATATTAACAAACTTATTAAACAGCATCAGATTCATCCTTCACATTAGTTTTTTTATATGGATCGATTATTTTAGTTTTATTTTTAATAAAAGATTCTCTGTTTTAATACTATAAAGTTGTGTTTCAATAATCATTCTTATTGGCAGGTGGAGCCCGTAAGAGTTAACTTGAGACCTAAGCGCCGTTGTATGTTATCTACTGCGCTCAGGTTTCAAGTTGCTGGTTATAGTAAAAGTTTCGTTTAGAATTCTCCGTTAATATACCTACATATATAGGTCACAATAATTAATTTGAAGTTATAGTGGTTTTTAAATAGGTGAAAAAATGGGGGCGCTAAAAAAATATGTATTCTCAAAGTGGGCGGTAGACAAAATAAGTTTGGGAACCACTGTTATACATCATCATAATTTATACGGCGATTCCATTCATCACAGCTCAAATCGAAATCATGGATCTCAATCACGGGAATGGATATTCCCTTCTGAACCTAGAAAAAGTAAAGTTGGTTGAAAGATACCACAGAATTAGATACCTTATCAACACAACAATGTACAAAGAAATAGTTGATAATTTAGAGGAGATGGCACTCAAAGAAAAAGAACCAAATCCGCTTGCAATGGCTAAAATTAAGCATATTAGAACTCAGATATATACATATACTCACCCCGCATCATAGAATTGAGAAAAGGGGATTAATTAATATTATAGGGCAGGTCTTAAATATATTTATGGCGTCATGGACGACGAAGACCGTCAAGAAATAGAAGGCAAATTAGAAATAAATACAATCAATGCCCACAATGCAATTGAACAAATCAATGTTCAGAAAAACATTAATGAAAAATTTAACTACCAAATTAAAGCTATTAGTGATAATACTAACAATCACTACAGGAAATTGTTTCAGAATATTAACGCAGTTAGCTTAGAATTAAATAAAATAGCAAAAGAACGGTGGAGGAACAAACTGGATTTAATGTGTATTGAGACTAATATCGTAAGAATAAAAGAGATCATAATGACGAGTCAAGGTAATCTCTTAAGTAGAGATATTATTTGAAATGACGATAGTTTAAAATTAAATATAACTTTTGAAAAATTGCGTAAGATCAAAATTGTAATTGTCACTCAAAACGAGAATATTGTGATTTTAGTGAAGATTCCTAGTTTTACCAAAGAAATTTATCAATCAATATACATTCAACCTATACCGAATATAAATCAAGCAGAATTAAATATACAAGAAAAGGAAATTTTATGTCTAAATGATGTCACATATAAAAGGACTACCATAAAAAAGAAATAGAAGAATGCAAAGACGAATGCATCGAATATTTATTTAGGAGTCACAATAAGATGAATTGTAAATATTGTATAAGTATAATAACCAATCAAAAGTAATAGAAATGGATACAAACCATTTATCATAACTGTAATTCTAACAACTTTACTCTTAACGGTAATTATTTAATACGATTTGAAAATTGTAATGTACGAATTGATAACTTGGTCTATAGACATCGTAAGCCCCTCACAATGAAATTATTACCAAATCCAGTTAAGGTTATTCATATTACAATCACAAAGAATGTAAGTATGAAAGAAATACATTTTCAAAACATTAAAAATATTCAGGAAATAACAGAACTCAGATATGAAGAAAAAAAAGTAAAATGATAAATTACAGCCTGATAGCAATTGTCAGCCTCATAATTGTAATACTAATAATCTGTAAATATAAAAAAAAATAAGAGCACACAGGTTAAAATTAACATAGAACAAATACCAATGCAAGAGCAAGTCCAACCTATAGATCAAATGATGGAAAGGATCAAGCACTATTCCTCTTTGAATCGGGAGGCTTCAATTTAGAGATGGAGGAGTTAATACCACCAGTTCATATTACATGAACATATTCTTTATCTGTCATAAATATGTAGCATGACACCTACGACCCATTTGGTCCGTATTGAAACATTATACCTATGTATGTACTCTGCTAATACTGTTCGATTTAGGTGGTCCCAAAATGTAATTCATAGATTGTAAGATGAATCTTTCCACTTGTAACATATGTATGTCCTATCTCAAGTGGATTGCAGATATAGTATACCTCCTTGAATGTAATATTAATATTTGAATATAGACTTAAGAAAAATATTGTACAGAAGAAAAGATAATAAAGAAAACGAGGCAGTTGCGCAAACTCGACAGAGTTATTAATTTGCATATGTACAAAGTGCAGTGATCTCTAAAACGAGCGCTCATTAGCACATAATAAATAAAATATCCACCTATAGGTATACCCTATAGGACATTTGAACATCAAATATATATGTATAAAAGAAATATACTTAGAAAAATAAAATACATAAAATATTTCCGGTGATTAAAAAACAAATAATTAAATCAAATTTAAGTGATTAATTATTTATTTTATTTTAAAACTCTTATTAACTTAAAAGAGTTCGCGATTACATATATTAACAAACTCTTAAAGCTTTATCTATATATCAGTTTCGGTCCAAACTCTTATTTACTTAAAAGAGTTCTCGTATAATCACATAAATACATATATACGAAAGTATTTTGAAATCTCGGTTTATTAAAAAGCCATTAGTCTTATTGATTTTTTGAAACTCTTACATACAAAAGAGTTTTCTATTCAACATTTTTTAAACGAAATTTTATCTAAACATCTACAAGTCTAGTTTTCACAAAGACGTTTTAATTTATTCTATACATCTTTTAAATGAGCTCAAAAAGGAATCCAAAACAACTCAGTTGCTAAAAATCCCAAAAATGATTTCAGAAAAAAAGTCCGTGTACAACGGCAGAAGCTACACGCTCAAAGCAAGGTGCTACAAAACTAAAGAGGGGTAAAGATATTTCTTATACAAAATTCATTGCTGAGAGTGACAGTTTGATACGATACTGCACTCGATTTTCATCTTCACCGATTCAAGACAATTCTGAATCGGTATTAGAAATCAAAAAAGACAATTTAGACAGTTTTTGGACGCGTCTCCAAGCTGCATATGACGCAATCGTAGAACCTGATGATTCAGATCTACCAGAAAATTTTAAATCTTCGGCTTACACCAAGTATGAACACTGCCTTGACCAGTTCGAAGACACAAAGGCAATGCTTTCTGATCAACTAAAGCTATTAAGAGCAATTGCACCTACTCCACAACCGAGAGTAGAGCTGCCACAAAGACAAGCCTTTGTTCACCTTTGTTTATGCGACATCCGGTCGTGCGATATTTTGCTACGCCGCGTATATCATCCTCGCAGCACTCATCGCACAAAATCCACACACAACATACTAAAGGTCACACAACCCACTACAACACAACATGTCATCCACACAACCACAGCTCCACACTACACACCAACACTCGCCTTTTTCACCACCCACAACCGATACAAAAGAATTGGTCACATCGGAATGAGCGCCTTTTTTCGTTTTACCCGTGACCGCTAAGGTTTTTCCGCCATCGAGACGTTCGTCGACACAACGCTGCACAAGTTTAAGAATTGTTAAGTGATAGTGAAATTTTGTACAAACCACTCTTTTGAAAAATTGTGATTACCAAATAGTTATTAAAAGAAAAAAAGAGAATAAATAAAAGAAATTATTTTGAAAAGTGAAATACTTATTTTCTTTATTTCAAAGAAATTCGGAGAATCAAAAATTCCAGGTGAAAGTGCAAGTGCAACAAGTGAGTATATACCCACATCCGGGCGAACAAAAGGTTTGCAACTAAACAATTGGTCCTTCGAGCCTCCTTGAAAGACACCTAGAGAAACAAAAAAAAAAAAAGAAAAGAAAAATACAGAGTACAAAATACTCATATATACATATTAAGTGTGAAAATAAATTATAACAAACGGGCGCGAAACAAATTGAAACAAACTAACTTAAAACTCTCTAAAAACTAAAAGCGGGCGCGATTTTATAATAAACGGGCGCGAAACAAATTTAAACAAAGTAACTTAAAACTCAGTAAAAACTAAAAGCGGGCACGATTTAATGAGAATAAAGGAAAAGAAAGAACAAAACATTAAGCACGGGAGAGGAAACAAGCAGGAAAGCAGAGAGAAGGAATGCTACAAACAGCAATAACGCCGGAACAAGAAAAAAAAGACTAAATTCAGAGAGCGAGAATGAAGAGGAACTTTCGCATTAATAAGTATCTCACCCTCTGAAACCCTTGGCGGAAATTAATGTGAGTCCAGTCCAATTTAATTTTTAAAAATTGAAGTTTTATGCACTCATGTATATACAAATGTATGTATTTTTTTTTTTTCTTTTAAGTAACAGAAATATTTCGGCATACAGTTACTTATAAAAAACCCAACTGTTCTTGATAATATATATATATATATTATATATATAGGAAAAATATAAGAAAAATACATATGTATATATAGACATTATTAATATATATATAATAATAAGTGCAACACAAGTGTGCATATAAGTTATATTTTTGTCTAACCCGGTTGAAACCCGAAGTTCAGAGTTAAATTTTATTTTAAATTAAGGCCAGTAAAACCCGCCAAAGTACAAAACACTTTTATATTAATTAATATTTAATAATGTTTATTTAAGTTTAACACGAAAAGACGAAGCGTCAAGCCGCTAAAGTAATTCCTTTCTTAATTCATGCTTAGTTTAACTTAACATCATTATTTATACCCTAGCTTAACATACGATATTAATAAGATTCTTAGTAGAGTGGGTATTATATGTTAAGTACATTAACATTGTGGATCTCTATATATAGATAAATAAATTTAACATAATAGTAGCTATGTAAAGAGATTGAGATCCACATATATGTAACTCGCTTACCCTTATAAGATTCGAGTCCCTTCGAATCTTTTAAATCATATATTAATATATAAGATAGTTTAATAAATTTATTTTTTCAACAGTTGTACTTAATTCTTACTAAACAATTATAATTAGTTAATATTAATTTTGTTTTTGTTTGCGTATAGTTTTCCATATTTTTAGCATATACATATTGATGCTATTTTATGAATTGTTTAATGTGTTTAATTCAATGTTTAATGTATTGAATTCAGAGGTCTTCGAAATTGGGCAACGTCCATGTTATTGGGGTTACTATAATGGTATTTGTTGAATCTTTTAGCTGTTTTATGTGTAATAGCAGCTGGGTTTTTTGTATATAAGTTGGGATTAGTTAATTCTAAAGATATATTCTCTCTTTTAAGATTTTCCCTGGTAATAGTCTTTCTTTTCTTTGTTTCAGTTTTCTTTCTAATAAGATTAAAATCGATATTTAAGTTATTTAAAAAGTCTACGGGTTTTACTTTAGTTGTGCTATGTATTGAGTTGTTATAAAAGTGGATAGCTTTTAGAACGAGCTCTTCTGCATCGTTAAGATTGCCAGAATTTTTGAGAATTCGTATATGTTCAAGAAGCGCGGAATGCAGACGCTCTATGTCTGAGTTACCAGTGTGAGAATTGGGGGTAGTAAAATGCACCTCAATACTATTCTCTTGGCAATATAATTTTATTAATGTGTTGTTAAATTCATTATCCATTACTAGTTTATTAGGTTTACCTAAAAATGCAAATCTTTCTTCTAGTTTAACCTTAACTGTTATCATATTTTTATCATTCAATTTATGGGCGGTTCCCAATTTTGTAAATTTGTCTAATGTAGTTAGAAAATAGGTTTTTTGAATTTGAAAAATATCGACATGCACAATTTCGTTTGGCTTTTCTGGCGTATACGTGAACAGGAACCGTTTTCTAATCGGCTTTCTATCGTATTTATTTTCGATACAAACTCTGCAACTGTTGCAGTATCTATTTATATATTTTAATAATTTTGGGTTGAAATATAAATCTTTCAACTCTTCGAAATTTTCCTGAATGCCTCTATGATTGCCATTTATATGAGTTTCGTTAATAAGATTCAGTAGCGATTCTTCAGATTCTACATCGCTTGCTAATTTTGTGCATTTTATAAATTTCAGATGAATATTATTAGAGAAAAATTCTATTAGCTTTGTTTGAATTTGGTTATATTTATTGTCCGGGAGTTCGGAGTATATTCCTACCGTGCCTTTTGTTAATTCTCTTCTGAATATATCATTTAGGTAATGAGTGTTACCAATATCATTTTCGCAAATGTATATTATTTTGTATTTTCTAAAAAGTTTTTCAGTTGCTTTTTCTTTATGTTTTAGTATACGCATTTGAGTTTTATACTTGTTAACAATTTTATCAGTTGTGTAGAAATGATTGTTTGCATCTTCTGAAGAGCTGTGGATACTATTTAATGAATTTTGATACAGTTGAATTCGACTTAAATAGTCAGCCACTTTATTTTCTTTCCCTTTAAGGTATTCTATATCGAATTGAAACTCGTCTAGCATTATTTTCCACCTAATTATTTTCGAATTTGGGTCTTTTAATGAATATAACCATTTTAACGGACGATGATCAGTTTGTACCGTAAATTTTCTGCCATAAAGATATGGACGAAAATATTTTACTGCCCAAACAATAGCTAGCAGTTCCTTCTCTATTGTGGAATAATTTTTTTCGTGACCATTGAGTGTTCTGCTAGCGAAACAAACTGGTTTTCCTTCTTGGCTCAGAACGGCTCCAATGGCTATGTTGCTAGCATCTGTAGTCAGGATAAATTTTTTATTGAAATTTGGATAACATAATAAAGGCGGATTTATCAAAATGCTTTTTAATTTTTGAAAAGAATCAACATAAGATTGATCATCGAGATTTATTTTTGTGTCTTTTTTCAGGTATTTTATCATTGGACTTGCCACCAAGGAATAATTTTTTATGAATTTACGGTAATACCCGGTTAATCAAAGAAAGGATTTTATAGCTTTTACAGTTTTGGGAAGGTTAATATTCTGTATTGTGGCTATTTTGTCTGGGTTAGGCTTTATGCCTTTATTAGCTATAATATGACCTAAAAAGTTTGTTTCCTTTGATAAGAATTTATACTTATCAAATTGTATTTTTAAATTGTAATTATTAAGCTTATTAAATATTTTTTGTAAACTTTCGATATGTTCAGTTAGAGACGTCGAGAAAACTAAAATGTCATCCATATATAAAATGCAAATGTTGTTTATAAAATCTGCCAACACATGATTCATCATTCGCTGAAATGTTGATGGTGCGTTTTTCAGGCCGAAAGGCATTCTTAGGAACTCAAAATGACCTCTGGATGTAGAGAATGCTGTTTTTTCAATATCGTTTTCATCCATTAGTATCTGATGAAAACCCTTTGCAAGGTCTAATGAAGAAAAATATTGAGCTTTACCCAATTTATCAAAGAGTGCCTCAATATTCGGCAGTGGAAATTTGTCGTCTATTGTAATTTCATTCAGTTTTCTAAAATCAATTACTAGACGCCATTTTTGAGTATTTGAGTTATCTGATTTCTTTTTTACAATCCATAATGGAGAATTATATGGAGATTTGCTATGCCTAATTATATTTTGCTTAAGCATGTCGTTTATTTGTGTTTCTATTTCATCTTCTAAGATTTGAGGGTGTCGATAATTTTTGCAATAAATCGGTCTATCAGATTTTGTTATAATTTTATGTTTAATACAATTAGTAGTAGTTAAATTTTGACCTTCAATGTAAAATGTATTTTTATTTTTATGTAGAAAGTTTTGTAATCGTTTACTTTCTTCAGTATTAAGTTCTAAGGGCATTAAATTTTTAAATTCAGTTAATTCAAATTTTTCTAGACAATGAACTTCCTCGTAGTTAATTTCGAAATTATTATTAGGAAACCTAATTTCGCTACCATTAACTATCATTGAATTTGTTTGGAAATTAATTATAGCTCCAATGGGACCTAAAATGTTGACACCTATTATACAGTTAAATGCTGTCTCTGTGAAATTAGTAAGTTTAACAGACATGGTTTCATTTTTTGCGTTAAATTCGTTTGGTACGTTAACTATTACTTCTTCATTTATAATGTTACTTCCTATTAAAGTATTTAGCCGAATCGGTTTAGCTAACTTTCTCTTAATACCTATATGTGAAAAGAAAAGATAATTTCCCAATGTGGTGGCAGCTCCGCTATCGATTAAGCACCTTGTCTTAATGTTATTTATTGTTAGTACAATTATTGGTAGCTCGGCTCCGGAGACTGTAAATGAAAATTTTGTGTTGCATGTTGTTCATCAACTTCCACAAAAGTAGGGAAATTGTTAACATTTCTATTCGGATATCTATGATTTATTGCGTTATGCCTAAAATTTCCAGTTTGACTTTGAATGGGTAAGTTCCCATTATAACCTTGAGTAGGTAATTTATGATTTTGTAGGCTTCTACGATTACTAGTATTACGAAAATTTACGTTGCCAAATGCCAAAGTCCCACTCGTGTCATTGTTTACATTTTGGGAATTTTTGCTTTGAAAATTATTTCGGAAATTAGGAAAATTATTCGCAAATTTTGTATTCATGTTTATTAATTTAATATCTTTTATTAAATTGTTTTCAATATAAAAGGTATATGCTTTATCAATAGTGTTAATATGTTAATATTAATAACAAAGACTTGATATTAATAAGTAAAAAATTTGGTCGTTGTTATTAGGTGTATATAACATATCTGGTTCTAAACTAAATTTAGTGTTCATCAGACTTAGAATTTTTCTTAACTTATGATGCAATTCTTCAATATTTTTTGCATCTACATTTAAGGCATCGCTTCTTAAATTAAAAAATGTTCTTTTAACGCCAAATTGTTCTTTTAGTTTTCTTAATACATTCTTCCAACTAGGACTAACTAAAGTTTGTATTACCTTTAATGCTTTGCCTTGAAGGCGGTTACCCAACACTGTTTGTAGAGTTTCATGATGTTCTGTCGCAGTCAGCTGTAGTACGGTGGAGACATCTTGCAAGTAGTTGCTGAGCGTATATTCATCTTCTCCAGTAAATGCAGATAAGCTTCGTGCTTCTCACAGACTCACCGCTAATGTTAATGCCATGTTGAAATGTTAGCTCTCTCACTCTCTGATCTGATGAGCGCAGTAAGCCGTGCTTGGCGAGTTTTTGTGATGTGGATGATGTGGGTGGCGTGATAATACAGTAAATGTCAGCTCTCTCACTCTCTAGATGAGCGCAGTAAGCCGTGCTTAGCGGGTCGATGATCTGGGTGGCGTGATTTAACAGTAACCTCAGATGTTAAATTTTTTATTTTACTTGTCCTTTCTTTTAATTTTCGTGAACTTTGTTGAACTTTGCCGTTAAGTGTTAATATGTGTATTTTGTTTTTTTTTTTTCGGAACTGTAGAAAATATTTTTTGATTCGTCCACTTAATGTTCACTAGCGAAGTTGGGGATTTTATTTTGTATGTAATTTTGGTTTAGTACCTTTGTTATTTTTGCAATTTTAATCATTAACAGCGGTGTTAATGTTCTGTTTTGCGTAATATATAGTCACTTTGCACAATAAAGTCCCCTTTTTTTTTGATTTTGCAGCAGTTTTATTTTAACGTTTCACAATTTGTTGTAATGAAGTTAATATAAGTATGAATGTTCGTTTTACACAAAATTAGTTTAGCACTTCTAGTATAGTTTTTATTCTATTTGTTTGATTTAGCCGTATATTTATTTTCACATTTATTAATCAGTTTTAATGAAATTGGTATTAATGTAGGAATTAAAAGTTTATGCGTTCGTATAGCACAGTAAATTTTTTTTTTTTTTTGGTTCAATTAAAGTTTTAATGAGAAATAATTTATAACGTAAAATTAAAAGTTTTTGCGGTCGGATAGCACAGTTAACGTCTTAAATGTTTGTTTTTTTTTTTGAACTAAAATTTTAATGTTGAATAGTTTATGATTTAGCAATTAAACTCTATTACGGTTAATGTCCATTAACATGCTTTCTCTTTTTTTTCACTTATTTACTTATATGTACGAACATTATATTATTATATTTAGTAATATTAAAGAGAAAAGTTTTCGTTTGCGAAAAATTCGTAATCACTGGATGTGGAACTTTTTATCCACATCCCATCCTCGTCGCCAGTTATATTTTTCTCTAACCCGGTTGAAACCCGAAGTTCAGAGTTAAATTTTATTTTAAATTAAGGCCAGTAAAACCCGCCAAAGTACAAAACACTTTTATATTAATTAATATTTAATAATGTTTATTTAAGTTTAACACGAAAAGACGAAGCGTCAAACCGCTAAAGTAATTCCTTTCTTAATTCATGCTTAGTTTAACTTAACATCATTATTTATACCCTAGCTTAACATACGATATTAATAAGATTCTTAGTAGAGTGGGTATTATATGTTAAGTACATTAACATTGTGGATCTCTATATATAGATAAATAAATTTAACATAATAGTAGCTATGTAAAGAGATTGAGATCCACATATATGTAACTTATATTCCCGGATTTTTTATTCTATTACACAAATATGTGTACATGCCTATGTAATTAAATAATCAAGTGGTACATACATAAATTAAATAACGCCAAGGTTCAACGATCTGCCTTTTCGCTTAATTCGTGTTTCCAAACACACTACAAAATAAAATACCAAAAAAAAACAGCAACAAATTTCCTAAGTCAAGTATAACTTGCAATAATTCTTGCGATACCCCTTGGGCTAAAGAAACAAAAAAAAACAAAAGCAACAAGCAGGATCGCTTTAAACATAAGCAAAGGCAAAGAGAGAACCACAAAAGATAATAAGCAAAATTTATGTATGTGCACATATGTATTTACCTTTACATTTGCATGTCTCCCGCCGAAATTTATACCGCAATCACACTCACCTTTACGCTCATGCTCTTTCCGTACTCAATCTCTCACTAAAGAGATCCTTATAAAAACAATTGATACATACATATGTACATATGGGAACAAATACTTATAATCTTTTTAATATAACACATTATATACATATATAATATTTTCCGCGCTCTCATCGACCGGTTACAGATACATATATACATTTATGTGCATTTAGCGTTGTTGCTGTATTGCACATACTTTTATAAACATATATACAAATATATATAGAACAATTGCAACAAAAGTTAAAGAAACGTATGCGAATAAATATACAAATATTCTTGCTTACGAGTATTACGACTGTCCTTTCGCGTTCTTAAAAGATACAGAACGTAAAAACAAAACAAGAATACAAATTATGCGCCAGTGAAGCGGAGATAAATTAATTTGATACACGGTAAAAAATAAAATAAAATAAAAAATAAAACCAAAAAAAACAGACATATTTAACAAAAATAATTACATACGAATACATACATATATGTATGAAACAAATAATTAATCGATGTATGCGGTGAATACGCGTTCGCAAAGTCATAATCTGTTTCATTTATAATAAAATTTATTATATTTACCAAAAAAAAATTTTTTTCACAATACCAATTTCATAATTGTATTTCAAAAAATAAATATTTACAAACATTTTTTACAAAAATTTTTTAATAATTCCAATTTTACAATTTAACTTCAAACGAAATATTTACAAAGAATTGTTTATATATTTTATCATAATACTACCAATTTTACAATTGTAGTATTTCAAACGAAACATTTTTAAGCTCAAAGCTTCCAATTTAATTTTATAAATGCAATCTGATAAACCTAAAGAGGTTAAACCAAGAACACCTCAATTATTGGAAATTCCAAAAATGGCTGATGATGATAAATCACAAAGCACGCCTGCAGAAGCTACACGCTCGAAGCAGAGTATAAAACAAAAAAGATCAGACAATATCTAGATTCATCACTGAAAGTGACAGTTTTATAAGATATTGTACAAGATTTCAAGCTTCCCCTATTACTGACATCACAGAATCAGTTTTGAATATAAAACTAGAAAGTGTGAACAATCTCTGGGGTCGTACTCTCTCTGGCAGCGTACGATACAGTACTAGATACTGACGACGCAGAACTCCCAGAAAACGCAAAAGCTTCGGCGACAGCCAAGTGCGATAACTGCCGCGATCAGTATGAGTTATCAAAGGGAATGATAACTGAACAAATAAGTTTAGTAAGGCCAAGTAGAGCCACTACTCCCCCTTCCAGAGTAGTTACAACACCAAAAGAAGACCCAGATAAAGGCATGTATCTCAAAGTACCAGCTTGTGATACTGAAGTTTTTAATGGATGTTATGATCAATGGCCGCCCTTCCGGGACATGTTCACTGCCGTCTATATAAACCATCCTAAACTCTCACAAGCACAAAAGTTATACCATCTAAGGTACAAAACAAAAGGGGAAGCAGGCAGTATTGGCAAGCGATTCGCTTTAAACGACGAAAATTTTAAGTTGGCTTGGGAAGCACTAGTCGAAAGGTACGAAAATGAAAGGGTTATGATAGAAAACCCAATAAAAACTTTATTGCATTTGCCAAAAATTCAACAAGAAACTAGCCAGGAGTTTCAAAACTTATACTCGACAGTGACCAATTGTTTATCTGTGTTAAGAACACAAAATATCTTCACAGAATCGTGGGACCCTATGATAGTAACCATTTGCGCAGAAACGCTGCCTGATGCAGCTTTGCTACGATGGGAACAATCTCTAGTGGAAGGAAAAATAATGCCCACCTGGCAACAGATGAAAACATTCCTCACTGCTCAATACGAGATAGCTGAGCGAATAGACAAAAAAATTATAAATCCAAAAAGTCATCAAAATGACTCAAGTAAAAACTTGTTTAAACCTCAAGCCAGCAATTATATACAATACAATAGACACTCTAATAGAAGCCAAACATTTGTGACAAATCAAACAAATAAATGGCAACCATTATGTGAAATTTGTAAGGGAAGTCATAACATAAGATCTTGCGAGAAATTTAAAAAATTATCTGTTTCTGACAGAAACAATCTTGTCAGACAACATAAACTTTGCATCAACTGTCTGTCGAATGCTGATACGACAAAAGACTGTGAAAGCAAATTTAGTTGTGTGTACTGTCAACGAAGACATCACTTACTGCTTCATATTACGAACTTTCAAAATATGAAGCAAAATCAATTTCATAAAACCACCGGGTTAGTCACTACCACCAAAAGTGATAATCCCGAAGTCTCAAACCCCGAGAAAAGGGAAGAACAACCATGTTACTCTAAAGCAGCAAAAATTCAAGCTCTTCATTCAGAAAATGAAAGCAAAATTCTTTTACCCACAGCGGTCATCGCTATTGAACATAGAGGAGAGTTATTCAAATTAAGAGCATTAATAGATCAAGGTTCTCAAAGATCGTTTATATCATCTAAAGCTCAAAATCGGCTGAAATTGCCTGTCAAAAATTCAAATTTCCAAATTTCAGGAATGGGCGGAAGAATTATACAAAATTCAAACAAAATTTGCCCAATCACTATAGTCTCCCCAAACGCGGATATAAGAATAGATGCACAAGCCATCGTTCTACCGCAACTTACAAATTTGCTTCCAAGCTGTGAAGTAAATAAAAAGCAATGGGAAAAATGCTCATATCTCAAATTAGCAGACCCCAATTGCCATACCCCATCACAAATCGATTTGTTATTAGGTAGTGACTTAATACCGCAAATAATTCTTGAAGGTATTGAAAAAATATCCAATAAATTGTTAGCCCAAAATACAATCTTTGGGTGGATATTAAGTGGCCAAGTCACAGAAAAAATTAATTCTTTTACAACTGAAGTTGAAAATATTTCAAACAAATATTTAAATAATGAACTCAAAAAATTCAGGGAAGTAGAAGAATTACCTCAGACTACTCAACTTTCAGAAGATCAGGCATGCGAAGCCTATTACAAGTCCACAACAACAAGAAACGAACATGGTCGTTATGTTGTGCGACTACCATTCAAACCAACTTTTCCTGAAACCATAGCTCTAGGCCACTCTAGAATATCCAGCAATTTCTAAGCCTGGAAAAAAGCCTGATGAAAAAAAGTGAGCTTAAATCAGCATATGATAATGTGATGGACGAATATCTAGACCTCAATCATATGGAAGAAGCTGTACCATATGAAAAAGTATCTAAAGGTAGATATTTATCTTTCTATCTGCCACATCACGGGGTAATAAGACCTAATAAAATTACAACAAAAGTACGAGTGGTTTTCAATGCCTCAAAGTGTACGAGCTCAGGCAAATCACTCAATGATGTACTATACACAGGGCCAACCTTACAACCTGATCGCATGCTGTTAATATTAAATTGGCGCATGTTTAAATACGTTTTTAATGGGGATGTAGAGAAAATGTACAGACAAATCCTAGTACATAAAGATGACCAAGATTTCCAGCGTATAGTCTTCCGCAAATCGAGTAATAGTCCAATCAGCGACTATAAACTTAAAACTGTCACCTTTGGCATCAATTGCACACCCTATTTGGCGATCAGGACACAGCATGAAGTGGCAAAAACAAATGCAACAAATTTGCCTTTAGCATCTTCTGTGTTGCAAACACAAACATACGTGGACGACATTCTATCAGGCAGCCACAGTATCGCATTAGCATGCGAATCACTATCGCAAGTGATCAAACCATTAAATTCAGCAGGTTTCCCTCTAAAGAAAATTACTTCAAATCACCCTGATATAATAAAAGACATTAAAAAAGAAGACTTATTAGATACAGACTTCCTTAAATTTGAAAAGGCTAGTACAACTAAAACTCTAGGAACTCAATGGAATGCGATAAATCAATTCTCATATACAATTGAGTCAATATCTGCAATGTCCGCCATTACAAAACGCCAAATACTTTCCTCGGTGGCAAAACTTTTCGACCCCGCAGGATGGCTTTCGCCAACAATGATTCAAGCAAAAATCCTCATTCAAGAATTGTGCCAAAATGGCACTGAATGGGATGAACGGGTAAAACCTTTACGTTTATCGAAATGGGTACAATTTGCATACTATATCAGAAATTCGAATCCCTCGATGGGTAAATTTCACCCCTAACATTAACACAGAATTACACGGTTTCTGTGATGCCTCTAAAAAGGCTTATTGCGCAACAGTTTACGTACACGCACAGTACGATAACAAAATATCTGCACACCTCTTGGTAGCCAAAGCCAAAGTTGGACCTTTGAAGACACTCAGTCTGCCACGGCTTGAACTGAATGGTGCTCTTCTGTTAGCAAAATTAATTTCAATAGTTCAAACCCATCTGAAATTAACCGATCATAAAACATATCTTTGGTCAGACTCAGAAATAGTTTTAGCATGGTTAGAAAAACCACCCTATTGCTAGAAGACCTATGTATCTAACCGAATATCCCAAATTCTAGACTTAGTTGGCCCAGCAAAATGGCAACATGTCGCAAGTGCGGATAACCCAGCGGATCTTGGGACAAGAGGTTGCAAGCCACTGCACCTCACCAGCACTACACTCTGGTGGAATGGTCCAACATGGCTAACAGAATCACAAGAATTCTGGCCAAAGTCTCCCGCTCGTAATATAATACCGCCGGAAAGTCGGAAAATTGAAAATTTTCATATCACTCCAGAAGAGGATGATATTCTCCACCGATTTTCGTCATTTGCTAGAGCACTAAGAGTAGTCGCTTACATGCACAAATTCATTCAAAGACTTAAACTAAAAGTGAAAGGAGCACCAAATGATCCTTGCGTACAACTAACGCATTCCGACTTGCAACATGCCAAGGTCAGTCTAATATTATATACACAAACTCGCTATTTCAGCAAAGAGAAATCAAAGTTGCTCGAAAAGCGACCTCTCGAAAAGGGAAGCTCACTTCTCGTCTTAAATCCATTCTTGGATTCTATGGGATTAATAAGGGCAAATGGAAGATTGGCGAACTCCAGCCTTAGTTATAACGAACGACATCCCATCATTATTCCAGAGAAATCCCGTTTTACTCATTTATTCCTAATATACCTTCACCAGCTTACACTACATGGTGAGCACAGCTTGATGCAGCAAATGGTCCGACAAGAATTTTATATACCGCGACTAAAGCCACAACTTAAAAAGACGATTTTTATGTGTAAACAATGTACCTTGTACAAACACAAAATGCGTACGCAGATCATGGCAGCTTTACCACCTGAACTCTGCAATTATGCTCTACCTTTTACTATTACTGGGATTGATTTTGCTGGATCTTTCCAGATAAAGGCCTCAATGTTAAGATCATCTACATTTAGAAAAGGGTATGTGGTTGTTTTTGTATGTTTTACGACAAAGGCAGTACACCTCGAGCTTTGTTCAGATCTGACAACTGCGGCTTTCCTTGCAGCATTCGCACGTTTTGTCGGACGACGCGGATTTCCCTCAAAGATTATGAGCGACAATGGGAAAAATTTTATCGGAGCTCAAAGAGCCACCGAAAAGGAGTTCATAAACTTTATGAAAGAAGTTTCCCCTGAAATAGTTAAAAAATATGCACCTCAAGGGATCGATTGGCAGTTTATACCTCCATGTTCTCCAAACATGGGCGGACTTTGGGAATCAGCAGTCAAAAGCTTTAAGTCCCATTTAAAGAAAACGGCTGATAATCACAAATTCAGTTATGAGGAGTTTACTACACTACTCACTCGTATCGAAGCCGTATTAAATTCAAGACTTATATCACCATTCTCGCAAGATCCCTCCGATTTCACAGCTCTTACACCTGGACACTTCCTCAGAGGAGCTCCTCTTCTCGCCATACCTGAGACAGAAGGAGACTCACTCACTTTAATAAATCGATGGGAAAGAATCAAGATTCTCCATCATGAATTCAGCCACAGATGGAAGGAGGACTATCTTAAAGATCTCCATAAGAGATATCGATGGAAAACGATCCAGAAGGAACCCAGTACAGGCGAATGCGTCATCATATAGGACGAATGCCTTCCCCCAACCGAATGGCGACTAGGTCGCATTGAAAAGGTACATCGGGGACGAGATGATCATATAAGAGTAGTAGATGTGCGAACACAAACTGGCCTACTAACTCGACCACTAGTAAAATTGTGTTTTCTTCCAAATACCGAAGAACCGATCACTGAAAACAAGCGAACGCAAACGGATACATAAAATTAAACCATAATTAATTAAAAAAAACACCGTTTGCAATCCGTTTAATTCTAAGTACTACCGTTCTACAACCTAAAACCAATGAGCGATAACAATTGAACCGTAACAAAATATGTATAATATACGATGATATATGTATCTATCTCTCAAAACAAGTACCCAATTACATAATTCAATATATGAACCATACAATTTTTTAATATAATGTATTCCTATTCCAATAGAAATGGACATAGAAGACATCCAACTTACTCCCAAGACTGTGAAATCCGCCATTGCTGCACCTAGAGCATCAGCTCCACCCATCGCCACACCAAGGACACGAAGAGTCTTGAGTCCGCCAAGGCACTCATCAGTTGCAACACCCAGGGATACGTTAGAAGATCCATTCGAAGAAAACTTGCCTCCACGATGCAGCTTATGCCATCGGTCCACGTTCTGAAGAGGTGCTTCAAAAGCATGAAGCCAGCTCAGCGCCAACAGATCGCTCGCGCACACGGCCATTGCATGAATTGCTTGGGAGACTCCCACACCACATTCGAATGTCCAACCGACGGGTCATGCCAATACTGCCAACGCTCTCATCATACACTGTTTCATCGATTCCCTCGTCGAGTCAATCCGCCAGCAATCCACACAAATAACAGACACAGACAACACGAGGATCCTGTCCAGCGCCGAAGAGGGCACCATTCCAGACGCACCAGGGGAGCGCACTCACGACCACCCGCACCAACCCACGGTCATCGTAATCCACAACGCAAGTCAACGGGACTGAACGCCGTAGTGAGCACTCTGCAACGGTTGCAAAGACTTCTAGACGATTAATCCGCCTTGGGGGCCGGGATGTTTACGCGACATCCGGTCGTGCGATATTTTGCTACGCCGCGTATATCATCCTCGCAGCACTCATCGCACAAAATCCACACACAACATACTAAAGGTCACACAACCCACTACAACACAACATGTCATCCACACAACCACAGCTCCACACTACACACCAACACTCGCCTTTTTCACCACCCACAACCGATACAAAAGAATTGGTCACATCGGAATGAGCGCCTTTTTTCGTTTTACCCGTGACCGCTAAGGTTTTTCCGCCATCGAGACGTTCGTCGACACAACGCTGCACAAGTTTAAGAATTGTTAAGTGATAGTGAAATTTTGTACAAACCACTCTTTTGAAAAATTGTGATTACCAAATAGTTATTAAAAGAAAAAAAGAGAATAAATAAAAGAAATTATTTTGAAAAGTGAAATACTTATTTTCTTTATTTCAAAGAAATTCGGAGAATCAAAAATTCCAGGTGAAAGTGCAAGTGCAAGTGCAACAAGTGAGTATATCACCCACATCCGGGCGAACAAAAGGTTTACAACTAAACAACCTTAAAGTACCAGTATGCGACACATAGTTATATATTTCATGGGGGTTATGAACAGTGGCCGTCCTTCCGGGACATGTTTGCAGCTGTGTACATAAACCATTCTAAGTTATCACAAGCGCAGAAATTGTATCACCTCAGATACAAAACCGAAGGTCAGGCAAACAGTTTGTTCTCAATGACGAACATTTTAATTTTGCTTGGGAAGCTCTAAAAGCACGTTATGAAAACGAGAGAATATTGGTCGACAAACACGTGACGATATTAATGAATTTACCAAAAATTCAGAAAGAAACAAGTGAAGAGTTCATAAAGCTTCAATCCACTGTTTCAAATTGTTTGTCGGTTTTATCGACACAGAATATTCCCACAGATAATTGGGACCCCATTCTGGTAAATATATGCACAGCTGCATTACCAGAAAAATCGTTACTTTTGTGGGAGCAATCGCTCTCATCGCGAAGAAAGTGCCCAACGTGGCAGCAAATGAAAGAATTTCTTACTACCCAATATGAAATTGCAGAAAAGGTAGATAAAAAACTAGTCAGAACGAAAAACGTTCAAAACGACCTCAATAGAAGCTTCAATAGACCCCAAGCAAATAGCCACAATGATTTAAATAGAAGCTTTTTTAAAAATCAATCGTTCACATCCGAACAATATAAGCACACGTCATGCGAACTTTGTAGAGGAGGTCACAAACTAAAATCATGCGAAAAATTCAAAAAAATGAATGTTAGCGGTCGAAACAATTTCGTAATAACGAAAAAATTATGTACCAACTGTCTGTCACATGCGCACACGCTTAAAGATTGTGAAAGCAAATTTAATTGCGTTTACTGCCATAAAAGACATCACTCTATGTTACATATAACCAATTTTTCCAGCTCAACCCCAAACCACGCAAACGTAAAAAGAGCAACAGGGTTAGTTGAACAACAAATTCTGAAAACTGCCAAGAAGCACCATGCTGCTTAAAGGCATTAAAAACCCAATCGCTACATAGCGAAAATCACAGTAGGGTACTATTACCCACAGCAGTTGTCTCCATCGAACACCGAGGAGAACTGTTTAAACTCAGAGCCTTAATAGACCAAGGATCACAACGATCATTTATAGCGTCTAGGGCACAAAACAGGCTACAGTTACCAACAAAACTGGCCAACTTTGAAATCACGGGAATGGGCGGAAGAGCTGTTCAAAACTCAAACAAAATCTGCCCCATTACCCTCTTTTCCCCCAAAGCGGATAAGCGCATACAAGCAGAAGCTATTGTTCTACCGCAATTAACCAACATGTTACCTAGCTATCACATAAATAGCAAGCATTGGCAAAAGGTTTCACACCTTAAGTTAGCAGACCCCAACTGCAACACTCCCGCTCAAATAGACATTCTATTAGGCAGCGATCTCATACCACAAATTATTCTCGAAGGTGTTGAGAAAATTACAAAAACACTTCTGGCGCAAAATACCATTTTCGGGTGGGTCCTAAGTGGACTAGTTGCGGAACCAGTTACAACATTGACAACTCAAGTTGAGGAAGTCTCAAACGAGTACCTCAATTCACAATTGTAAAAATTTTGGGAATTAGAAGAACTCCCCCATTATCAGTATCAACCCCTGAAGATCAGTATTGTGATGATTTTTACAAAGCCAAAACTACTAGATCAGAAAATGGTCGGTACGTCGTACGACTACCACTAAAGCCAGAATTTCCCCACACACTCGCCTTAGGTCATTCCCGCACCTCTGCTATACAACAGTTTTTAAGTATGGAGAAAAACCTACTTAAAAAAGGCGAGCTAAAACCAGAATACGATAGGGTTTTAGAGGAATACCTCCATTTAGACCACATGGAGCAAGTCAGCCCTGGCGAAAGAATCATAAAAGGTAAATACTATTCATTTTACCTGCCGCACCATGCAGTAATAAAGCCAGACAAAAAAACCACAAAGGTAAGAATTGTCTTTAATGCATCAAAATCCTCAAGTTCGGGGAGTTCCCTATATGATATTCTATTTACGGGACCCACGCTTCAGCCAGATTTAATGCTCCTCATACTAAACTGGCGTGTATACAAATACGTTTTCAATAGGGATGTTGAAAAAATGTATCGACAAATAGTCGTACATAAAGAGGATCAAGATTTTCAGCGAATTATATTCCAAAAATCTCCCAATAGTCCAATACGCGACTTTAAATTAAAAACAGTTACATTTGGCGTAAACTGTGCCCCATACCTCGCCATTCTTACACTCCACGAACTGGCAGAAGACACAAAGTTAGAATTTCCTCTGGCAACTGAAGTGTTGAAAACACAAACGTATGTGGACGACATTCTGTCTGGAAGCCACAATCTTCCACAGGCATACGTGTCACTAGCACAAGTGACACAAGCACTCAATACAACAGGGTTTCCGTTGAAAAAGATAACGGCGAACCACCCTAATATATTAAAAAACATACCAAAAGAAAATTTGTTGGACACTAATTTCCTTATATTCGAAAAGGAAAGTACAACAAAAACTCTGGGGATCCAATGGAATGCGATATTGGACCAGTTCTCATACACGACAGAGTCCATATCCGCATTATCAGCCATAACGAAAAGACAGATTTTATCCTCGGTGGCAAAACTTTTTGACCCCGCAGGATGGCTGTCGCCAATTATGATAAAAGCCAAAATCCTGATCCAAGAATTATGGCTAGACAGAACCGACTGGGACGAACAAGTGAAACCACTTCGTTTAGAAAAGTGGTCCCATTTCGCGAGCAATCTAAAAGATATCACACAAATACAAATCCCACGATGGGTAAATTATATCCCAGAGCACAAAGTCGAACTACACGGCTTCTGTGACGCCTTTGAAAAGACATATTGCGCCACTATATACATATGTTCGCAAAGTTGCAAAAGCAAAAGTGGCTCCCTTAAAAACAATAAGTCTACCACGAATAGAACTATGTGGCGCACTACTACTAATCGCTTACATGCTGAAATTCATAGAGCGACTCAAATTTAGAATTAAGGGCATACGCACAGTATATTCCCAAGGCGATACAGTGAAGCACCTAGACTTACAAAAAGCAAAGGTCGCTCTTATCGCATCTACTCAAGCGCGCTACTTCAGCCTAGAGATATCAGTACTAAGAGAATCGAAGCCGATTGATAAAAAAAGAGCTCACTCCTAGTACTCAATCCATTTCTGGATACGAAAGGTCTGCTCCGTGCTAATGGTCGGCTTGCTAACTCAAGCCTGACATATAACGAACACCATCCTCTAATAAGAAGTCTCGACTTGCAACATTGCTACTCAAGTATATACACATACTGATGTTGCACGCGGAACAGCGCCTAATGCAACATATAATCCGACAAGAGTTCTATATTCCCCGACTTAAGCCTCAAATAAAAAAATGTATTTTCATGTGCTGATCTGCTCTATGCATAAACAGAAGATGAGGAGGCAGATTATGGCAGCACTTCCACCGGAACGCTGCAACTTCGCTCTGCCTTTCACTATTACAGGTGTTGATTTTGCTGGGCCTTTTCAGATAAAGGCGTCCATGCTAAGGTCTCCCACACTAATGAAAAGCTACGTGGCTGTCTTTGTCTGTTTTACGACAAAAGCAGTGCACCTCGAGCTATGTACTAATCTGACAAAAGAGGCTTTTCTCGCGGTATTTGCTCGCTTCGACGGACGATGCGGTTTTCCGTCCAATCTTATGAGCGACAATGGAAAAACCTTTATCAGAGCTCAAAGAGCCCACAGTTTGTGGACTTTATTAAACAAGTCTCCCCGGAGATTGTTCAAAAGTACGCTCCCCAAGCCATTAATTAGCAATTCATCCCCCAAAGGGCTCCTCATATGGGTGGTTTATGGGTATCAGCTGTAAAAAGCTTTAAATATCACTTAAAAAAAGTAGCTGGAAACTACAAGTTTAATTACGAAGAATTTACAACACTTTTAATTCGCATTGAAGCCGTTCTCAATTCACGGCCACTAACAACACTCTCGCAAGATCCCTCAGATCTCACAGCCCTAACTCCAGGGCACTTTCTCAAAGGAGCACCCATTCTGGCCACACCTGAGCCAGGCGTGGAGTCGCTATCCTTATTAAATCGATGGGAGAGAATTAAAATTCTCTATCATAATTTCAGTCGCAGATGGAAAGAAGACTATTTAAAGGACCTCCACAAGAGGTATCGATGGAAAACATCAGAAAATGCGCCAAAGCTTGGAGATTGAGTACTTATTAACGATGAATGTCTGCCACCTACCGAGTGGCGGCTTGGCCACATAGAAAAGCTACATTATGACTCCGACGGTCACATCCGAGTCGTGGACCTCCGTACGCAAAACGGAACGCTAACCAGACCGCTCGTGAAGCTGTGCTTTTTACCAACCACCGACGACCACGAATACGAAAACCGAAAAAACCAAACCGCTAATATCACGATATAATAAATTCACAAAACTTAACAATAATACGCGAAATACGCTAATATCGACCGTAAAAAAAACAAACCGTCAAAACCAACAAAGAAAACTAACGAAAAATGGTCGATCAGTACGACGACCCATTCATGCCATATATCGTGGCACGATTGCCAATGTCAATTTATATGACAGATACGTATAATTAACCATCTCCTTTATCACAGATTACCATGGATGTAGATACGCCAGTCGCGAATACGCCAACCGCTCGGGCGGCAACCAATGTGCCGCCCAACGGGCCTGCACCAGCGCCCAGAACGGTAGTTGCAACAGCATCGGCTGCTGTTCCGGCAACCACGCCAGCAACCGTACCGACCACCGCCGACCACATCCAGGACTACGGAGACCCGTCGGAAAAGGTGCCCCATCTGTCGACGCCCACATCGTCTGCATCAGTGTGGAATATTTAGGGGTATGCGACCTTTGCAACGGCAGCAAGTTGCCCAGGCCCACGGGCATTGCTTCAACTGCCTGTCGCACACTCATACTACTCCAGAGTGTGAGTCACGAAGGCTGTGCCAAACGTGTCACCGGCCGCATCATACGCTGCTACATCGCAGCTCGTCACGCGAAGTGAACCGGCCACCCAACCATCGCGGCCGCGTATCTCGACTTCCACTTGCCGATTGTGTCATACACCAGCGGAGTGGAACCTCGGTGCGGCGTCGACAGACTGGACCACCACCCCGCCGATCCACGGGTCTGAGCAGCGTTGTGGCAACGCTGCAACAGTTGCAGCGCCTTCTATGCTAAACAATCGCCTAGGGGGGCCGGAATGGCTAAATGAGCACGTGATCCTCCTCTTAATATAATATAACTACACCCCACTCATACACACCATACTCAACACATCATCTTTCATCCCACACTATACACACCGCACTCAACACATCATCTTTTCATCTCACACTACATACAACAACTCAACGCATCATCATGTACACCACACCTTTCGCACCACACATGAGGACACCAAACACAATCAACAAAAGGAACTGGCGGACGGCGATTCGATCCGTGCGCTTATACGTATCATACCAGTCAACCATTCTCCCGCATTATCCCGCTTTGAATTCGATTTCATTTTTGCTAGCGACATCGCCAAATCAACGGGTAAGTGCAGCGAGTTTTTATCATCAAACTTTCTACAGCGAGCTATCAGTAGTTTTCAATATAATTGTTATATGGGGAGTAGACGTGGTTATCTCCTGATTTTACCACATAAGGATGTCCTAAAAGTTGAGTTAGCTTCAATGGTGTAAAATATATTTGCATTTATTTAATTAGAGGGCGGTTTCCCAGTGGAATTCATTATACTAAATAACAGTATAACAAGTTAAATGAAAAAAACTATTATACTTTGTATGTTGCAAGAGTATAAACATGGAATGAAAAAACTGTCATCCTCGTCCTGTTATCCTGAATTATTTTCTTACTTTTGCTGAAGTATTATTTAATTATCGTCCAACTGCATTTTTTTCAGGTAATTCTTACAAACGAAAAAGTGGCCCAACATAATCGTCCATGAATACAATGTCATAGGCCGATTGACAGGCGAATGCAGACGCAGAATTAGTTTCCGAGGTACCATTAAATTAGGAAGAGACGAGGAACTGAAATGCGACGAATTTGCTACTGCAACGGTTAATTTTGTATACAATTTCTTAAACTCAACTTTCTCATATTACTTTAAGTTTACGGAAACAGCCCATTTTGATTAT
Organism: Bactrocera dorsalis; assembly: GCF_023373825.1. Lineage (NCBI taxonomy): Eukaryota > Metazoa > Arthropoda > Insecta > Diptera > Tephritidae > Bactrocera > Bactrocera dorsalis. The sequence goes on from NC_064303.1 coordinate 58,284,089, forward strand.
AAAAAGGTAGTTAAACAGTGTACATGCTGAGTTACGACAAGTATACTATCTATAGTTAGGTAACACCGATGGTAGGTGGGGAAAGTTGCCGTTATTGAAAATTTACTGTTTTTTATAACATATTATGTGGTAAATTTCACGTGTAAACTTTACTAAAAAATTAGTCCAAGGAATAAGGCAAGTTGTCATGCTGATCATATACATATATTTGTATTTTATAGGGTTTTCGGTGCTTCCTTCTGGGTGTTACAAACTTCTTTCGGGGTAAAAATATCAAACAAAGAAATATTTGTAATATTGTTGCTTTATATTCGGAATTAAGTCTGAGAAATTGAGTGTGGTTTACCCCCTACGCGAATATGGTATACGCCGTCGTAATTTTCGTAAATTTATCGAAAGTGTGGGAAGAAAGTATAACGTTTTGTTATAGCAGAAAATGTGTTAGACTGAATGCTACAAAAATCACATCACATCAATTGATTTCTTGCGCTATGTTGGTACTATCCCCGACTTATCCTTAAGGTTTTGCTAATTTTTGACAGCTGTTTGTTTGGAGACATTTTGGTTTGCCTTCGATTTTTGCTTATTCCAAAAATGAAGCAATGAATCTGTATGAAAGACAAAACTAATTGCGTGGACATATTCCGAATATTGACTGTGATATATGGTGAAGCTACCTTGGACAAAAGCAATCGGTATCACACAATGTTCTGAGAGAGTCGAGAAGATGTGGCTTTTGCGTTAAAACTTTTTTCAAAAAAATAAAACAAAATAAACAAATATCTAAAAAGTGAATTAAGTGCAAGAGTTAGGCAATAACGCCGAAAGTGATAATCAAAATATAAAAAATCACAAAAAAAAAAATTAAACTGTTTACAAACAATAAACATAATAAAATAACCAATAACTGCGATATAAAAAGCATGAGCGCAGCGCAGCCTCACTAACAAGCCCGCATGCATTCTCTGAATGCTTACTTTAGCTTTGTCGAGCCTGCGAATTCAGCTCCTTCAGAGTCATCGCAGCGACTAACTGAGCAGCACCATAAGCAGAGCTTACAAAAATCAAAAGCAGCAGAGAACGGCAGTCAACAACAGCCACCAACAAACGAGACCACACCACACAACTAAACAGATATCAGCAAGCACGCAGACAGCGAAGAATAACATAACGCAAGGTGAGAGTGTACCAATAAAAAAGGCCAGTCTGTACAAAATGACATTGACCGCTACGTTAATATAAAAAGGAAATTAAGTCCTTCAAAGTCAGCAGCCAATCCTAAAAAAATTCAAGACAGCACACCAAATAAGAATAAAACGGAAGTTTCAAATGGCAACATATTTGCCTTACTAAGCAATAGTGCCGACGACGATGCGAAAGGTACCACCACAGTCGTTAATGCCAAGCCACCTCCAATATATTTGCGTGAGCGTTGCAGTAATAATCTTGTTATGTGAAATTGTAGATACTAACAATTTTCATATAGTGCCTTCGAAGAAAGGCTATATAGATGTAACAAAATCTCAGTCCTAAACTGAAAAAAGTTTTATGGAAAAAGTTAAATTTTTGTCAAGTAAAAACAAGAACTATTATACGTATCAACTGAAAAGCTCCAAGGGCCTAGTTGTTGTAATCAAGGGTATAGACTCCGCCATAGACTCTAGTGAAGTCAAGGAAACATTGGAAGAATGCGGTTTTGGAATTAAAACAGTTGTAAATATATTTAATAGAAATGAAGTACCAGAGCCAAGTTTAAAATTGAATTGTTACCGAACTCTAATCAACTTAAAAAAAACGAAACACTTTGTGATTTAACATACATCGCACTTCTAAATGCACCCTAAGAAAAGACGAATTAAATAAAAAATGCAGCAATTGCGGAGGAAATCAGTCTGCTAACTACAGAGGTTGCTTTGTATATAAAGATTTGAAATCGAAGTTGTCACAGGGCATTCAAGCACGTCGTAACCAAATGTTACAAACACCCCGTGATGAAATTTTAGCGACCTCAGATGAAAGTTCAAATCCTATTACTTCTAACAATAATCACACTGTGCAAATGCAACTGCCGCAAAATCCTACAAATGGGGGTTTTGAAACTACGATTAAATAGTGTATGAAACAATTTATGTCTATCACGCAAAACATGATCCAAGATATAATAAAATCACAAAATCAAATGCTGCAAAATTTATTAAGTAAAAAATTAGCTTACTAAATACCTGTATATGGACTGACAACACAAATTAAAGATTATTGGATTTCTGTCTGAAAAAAATATAGACGTAATGCTTATATCAGAAATTCATCTAACAAATAAAAATAATTTCAATATACCAGGATTAGACTCTATGTTACAAATCATCCGGTTGGAAAAGCGGATGGTGGCACGGCAGCGTTGACTAGAAATCGTTTAAACCAACATACTCCAGAATCTCACACAACACCACAGTTACAAGCTATCCACCACGTTTTAAAATCACAGATAGCGAATTTAAAGACTTTTTTGGAACACTAGGCCAAAGATTTCTAATAGGTCTCCACCACAACGCAAAACACACGTACTGGGGCTCACGTCTTATTAATCCGAAAGGACGACAGTTGTACTACACTATTATGAATAAGCGTAAGCGTCTTCTGGTAAATCGACATACTGGCCCAGTGATAGAAAAAATATCAGACTTAATAGATTTTGCTGTACTCAAAAATATAGATACATAGATCGCTAATGACAGCTGATTCATGTACAGACTTATCATCTGATCATTCTCCTGTACTAATAAAGTTATATGAACAGCCCATGATATTTGAACCAAAAGTTTCTCTAACATCACATAAAACTAACAGGTTGAAGTATAGAAAGTATATCAGCAGCTGATTGCAAAATAAATACAGGAAGAAACATTGATGAAAGTATAAGAGTATTTAATAATGTAATATCTAATGCAGCAGTATTGGCAGCACCATAAAGAAGCAATAAACCAGTTGGATTTAAAGAGATCACCAATAATGATATTGAGAAGCTTGTAAATGAGAAAAGGCGAGCTAGACGTGAATGGCAGTTAAGTCCCTTTCGACTCTGCTTCAATTGAAATCTGCTGCACGAAAGTTAAAAAAACTCTTAAACGTGAGGAAGCAAGCAAAACTTTGCAAAGCCCGAAAGTCTTTCAAGCCACCAGTAGATTCCAATATGGCTCTAAGAGAGTTGAATGGTAATTGAGCATGTAGTGTAATTTGCTTTGCAAGCAAAACTCCCTTTGCAAAGCCCGAAAGTCTTTCAAGCCACCAGTAGATTCCAATATGGCTCTAAGAGAGTTGAATGATAATCGAGCACGTAGTGTAATTTACTTTGCAAATTACTTAGCAAAGGTATTTCAACCCAATTCCCCAAAGAACAACTTTAAACTGCCAACCTTACACAATATCGCTAACGAGTCGGTACAATCATAAAAGATCTAAGCCCAAAAACACAACAGAACAAAATAATATTACTAAAAAAATGATAATTGAGTTACCAAATATTGCTATAAAAGTGTTCTCCTTGCTTTTTAATGCAATTATTGGTTTCGGATACTATCCAATTTCATAGAAAAAGTCGCAGATCATCATGATAGGCAAACATAGTAAAGACCTAACACCGCCGTCTTCCTACAGACCAATAAGTCCCTTACCCTGTATTTCTAAAAAATATGAGAAAAACTGTTACTATCAAGGATGACTCCTTTCGTCCACGAAAATAATATAATACCCACGCACCAATTCGGTTTTCGTACTAAGCATGGTACAGTAGAGCAACTAAACAGAATTACCAAGGAAATCAGGAAAGCATTCGATCACAGAGAGTACTGTTCAGCAATTTTTCTAGATGTAGCTCAGGCGTTCGATAAGGTCTGGCCTTTTATGGAAAATCAAAAACGTTTAACCTAACGAATTGCATATAATTTTGGAGCCATATTTAAGAAACAGGAATATTACAGTTAAAGCAGCAAACATCATATCAGAAGAACGAGTAATAAGGGCTTCTGTACCTCAGGTAAGCGTGCTAGGCCCAACTCTGTACATAATATATACAGCCGATATTCCAACAGCTACATATGTATTGACATCCACTTTCGCGGATGTCACAGCTCTAGCAAGCCGTAACAAATTCCCCATAAGAGCATCAAGAGTATTAGAGCAGAACTTATCTTTTGTTGAAGAATGATTAGCCAACTGTCGTATAAATATTAATGAGCAAAAATGCAAACATGTTCCATTCTCGCTAAGACCAGAAACATATCGGACAGTTAAAATAAACAATGTTATAGAACCCCAAGCGAATGAAGTAGGTTACCTTGAGACTCACCTGGATCGAAGGCTCACATGGCGAAAACATATAGCGAGTAAAATAACTTACATGAAGTTAAGAGCAGCAAATTTAAATTGGCTTTTAAACAAAAATTCTAAACTTAGTATAGACAACAAAGTACTGTTATGCAATGCAATCATAAAATCGATTTGGATATATGGCATTCAAGTGTGCAACCAACATTAATATAATACAAATGTTCCAATCTAAAATGCTTAGAACAATCACTGGTGCACCATGGTACATGCGTAATGAAAACATTCATAAAGATCTGATATTCCTATGGTAAAAAAGGAGAGGAGAGGTCACCATATTGAGATATATTTCTAAACTTCGCAAACATCCAAACGCATTGGCTAATGCCTGGACAAATTCCTGCAATCAAACACGTTTAAAACGAAGTGATCTACCAGCCTACTAGAGAGCAACGTTCTATCAAAAAAGCTCAACCACATTATTGAACTTCTTTAGTTTTAAATAGATTTATGATTTGAATAAATAAAGAAATATTGAAAAAAAAATTGTCAACGAAAAATGAAAAATCAAAATATTGCGAGTATTTTGTGAAGCAAATTAAAATTTTAAAACTTGACACTAATAAATGATACTTTTTGTCCCTGGCAAAAACTAAGATAGATGAACGTGAATACAATGTGGTTTCCATAGTAAACAGGACTTTTTGAATCTAGCGCCGCCTGGTTGCGCCATCTATATGTCTAGTGCGTTAGAATCTGCTATCTTTATCGATTGTCCAGTGAGAATTTTATGACTTTTCATAGATTGGAAGTAAAGTTATTGCGTTTTAAGTGTCAGTAAGCTTGAGCTTTGAACAAAGAACCAACATTAAATTTCGTTTTAAAATTGGTAAAACTTTTACCAAAACGTTTCAATTGATGAAACATGTTTATGGAGATGATTGCCTATCCCGCAGCAGAGTAAACGAGTGGTTTCAACGTTTTCAAGTAGTAGGCATAAATAACGATCAACATGTGGGCCAATCAAAATCCGTGATCACCGGAAACTCGATCGAAACTATGCGTGAATTAATCAAAAATCAGCTGAAATCATCATTGAAATTCATGAAATTGGAATTGAACATCTCCAGATTGTTCCGCACAAATTGACTGACGACCAAAAATTGCTCAGAATCCAACATTCGAAGGACGATTTTTGAACAAAAATCACATTTTAATCATTAACCACTCCCCGTATTCACCTGATATGGCACCGTGCGACTTCTATCTTTTCGGAGAAATGCATTTGCTCATGAAAGCAAACCGTTATGCAGACGTAGATACCATTCAAAAGGCTTGCATCGGCATATTGGCATATTGACGTCAGTGGGGACTGTTTGTCGCCCGTTCGAACGGTATCTTAGCCCCCTCTTTCTTGTTTTCCTTATAAAATAAATTACAATTTCAAATTCAAATTTACGAACGCTCGAATTATAACTTAGAATAAAGAAAGTAAGTAATTATATATGAAGATCTAAGTAAAAAATCGCATTACCCTATAGTTTATGGTGATATTTGCTGATTTTGTAATCTCACTCTGCATCATAACACCACGCAGGAGCATTTGCAATTTACGAGTCTCAAAAGAAAAGTCTATGTCGTTTTGTGTTATGCCATTTTTTTCATATACACGAATTGTTCCCACAGCTCCTGTTATATTGTTACCATTTATGGCCAATAACATTTTCGGTTTGTAAATCCAAATATTTCGTTCTTGTAAGCCTTTGAGTTCCATATTCAAATGAAGACTACTGACGTTATTCATTTGTAATAAAAAATCGAATCGTTTGTAAATCGCACCTCCTAAATATTGGCATATGATTGATGCTTTATTAAGTCCATGTGTAAAAAGAAGTGATGAATTAAAGCTTTCTGGGCACATGTTAATATTAGCCGATATCGAACGTTCATGATAGGATCCGGGCGTATGGAATATAAATGCCCACTTTGAGTTATTTTCCTGTTTGTTCGATGTAAATTCGAAAGTCCATTTTTTTGTAGTAGGGTCAGATTTTGATAACACAATACTGAAGTTCAGAGGTCCGCTTAGAATATGTCCAGGATAGATGGTTTGTTTAGAGTTATTAAGATTTGGAACGCTGTAGTCAATACACATTTTCAAACCAAATGTAGTTTCCAACAAAGACCATGTGCAAGTAGTATTGGATATACGTGAATGAACACCAGTCTGCGGTTCGTCTTCACTCTTTGTGATTTTGATTAACTCCGATTGCACACTTAACACTTCACTAGTATTTTGTGGTAAGTTAAACGAGAATGAAACTAAATTCTTACCATTTACAATAAGGTCTGCTTCAACCTCCGTGTTTGAATAGAAAGTACTTTTCACTTTAATACCCGCTTGCGCATAAAACATATCTGATTTCATTGTTCCTACAAAATTAACTAATATTGATGGCTTCAATTTGCCTTTTATACCGAAGTTCCATTCTGAAGCATTTGGATTCATGTTATTTATATATCCTGATGTACGTAGATCAATAGAAGAAGCGCCAAATAAATCGATTGATAACGGTAAACCAATCATTAGAGGCGCAATATAAGAAGCTTCAAGAAATATGTTTGATTTTGTATAAGTAATTTCATGGCCAGAAAATATTTCCGAAATCTTTTCCAAAATATTAAATTCATTGACTAGCTTCGCGAAATCATGTATATCATTTAAAGCGTAATAATGTAAGTCATTTCCAAAAATGCGCACTCCAAAATAAGCTTTAGGATTGTTGTAGTCATATTTAAGTGTATATCCTATATTTTTTATAAGTTTTTGTAAATCTTTTCTATAATTATTTACATCTTTAATTAGGATTGATCGTTTCAGGAGACACTTAGTTTTACAGAAGTCATCTCCAAGAGACGATTTCTTAAGCAATGTTTCCTTTTTAGAGCTTTGATTAAATAACGAAAGATTATTATCGATTGAATTATTTGATCTTGTACCTGGAATACATTTTATATTCAATAGTCTTTAGTACGCACTTTAGGAGTATAAATTATAAAGAACTTACCAGAACTATTTTTCTTTAAACTTTCAGACCATTTTCCGAATATATCCAACACATGTTTTAAACCGTTTTTTTTTAATATACTTCCCTCATTGAACCATTTTTCCGGAATAATCATCGAACTTATTAGTTCGTCAAAACCTTCGGCCCTTGTTGTAAGCTCCAAAAAGTTTACCGAATGGCCGAAAAGGTTAGATGTAAAATTAAACGTCAACATGCGTGGTAGGTATGACTCTGTACCAAAAATTACATTCATATCCACAGTGCTACCTTTAAAGGACACAAAAAGAAATTTGATAAAAAAATAAAAAACAAATTATAGCGCTTTCTTTTCTCGAAAAAGTGTATACATAAGTATTATATTTTGCTTTAAGAGTATTATCTTCTGATCAGTTATTATGCTAAGCCTAATTGAAAATTTGTAAATATTATCAAACTTAGGGTACTAAAGGGTTTGTCCGGAAAGTAAAAGGACCGATTTTTTCCGCCGTGACTGAGCATGAACCCCCGAACAGAATTCATTAGAGGGCGTTCCTAGCCAACGAACGAGCGGCTGGTCAGTTGTCTTTGAGCACCTGTAGAGTCACGACAAATATTTTCGCGCGACGTGTTTCTGTTAGTGGTGCAAGCCGAAAATGCAGCGTTCGTTAGAGCAGAGGTACGCGATTAAATTCTGTGCGAAACTCGGTAAATCTGCGATAGAAACGTTTGATGTGATCTAGCAGGCTTACCATAACGTTAATTTAGCAAGAAGTGGTGTGTTTAGGTTGCACCAGGCCGTTTTGGAAGGGATCGCTGATGAAGACCGGAAGAATGAGCAAACACAAAGTGAAGAAAGATGCTCATTGTCTTTTTTGATATCAAAGTAATCATCCACCATGAATTGTTTCCTCCTGAACAAACCATCAACGCCAAATTTTACGTGAAAGTCCTCAAGAGCCTTAAACGAAGGGTCAATCGGGTCCGACAAGACATCGCAACCGATTGGAAGTTGTACCACGACAACGCCCCGGCTGACACTGTCTTTCTTATAAACAGCTACCTAACCAATGCTGGCTTCCGCAGCCAACCTCCAGCGCAGATGTGGCCACCTCGTACTTTTCTGTTTCCCGCATGAAAAAGCCGATGATCCCAAGCAGCATGCACCTCGGCTCTCAAAGCTATTCCGGAGAATGCCTTCCGTGACGCTTTCAATGGTCCCGCTGGCGCTGCATCGACGCAGAAGGAGGCTATTTTGAAAGAATTGTAACGATTGGTTCAATAAATTTTTTTACATCGACTCAGCCCTATTACATTTCGGACAAATCTTATATATATAATTGCCACTTGTTTTTTGAAAAAAAAAAAACACTATAATCTCCAATTTTGCAAACTCACCGAAATTAAACTCGTCGAAGAACAAAGTTTGTTGATAGTTACGGGAAAATTTTCGAATATCTAATTCATATTTATTCGAGATATCGTCATCAAGCAGCAAAGTCTGGACTGCAATATATAAGGGTGATGATGACTTTGCTAGATTCTTCAGATGCGACCATACAAATGATCCAACTTGATTAATTTCTTCAAATTTTAAAGTATTTTTTATTTTCTTGATTGAGAAGTAGTCAGGACAAATCATAAATTGTAAATATGCTGCAATTCGTACTTCTGAATGAATGTTAAAGTTTGTGAAGATATTTAAAAATAAGGGACGATGTAAAGCACAATCCGTCCGTCTAAATATATAGACTGATTCTAAACGAAGATTCAACAACACATTCTCATCCAATATTACTTTATGCAGTTGGGCAATAAATTGTTCCGATAATAAGCCGATATTTCCAAGACCTTTCATTATAACAATCAAACGTTCATGTAAACGCTTTTCACCATGGAATGAATTAAAAATTTTGACAAATTCTGTTTCAAGGGAATTTGTGATCAGTTTAACTCGCATATTTTGTTTGCAATTAGAATGATATAGACAAAAGCTGCGTATAACAGCGGCTGTACATAATGTGTATTCGGGTTCATCCTTGACTCGCGAGAATTCAAGAATAGTGTAAAATGTTTCAACAGTATCTTCATCGGGACGCCTTATAAATGATAGAGTCTTAAGCCAATTTAGTGCCACTTTTTTGGGTACACTATTTGTAAGAAGTTGGTCCCGCATGAGCTGATATGATGCAGGACTCCCAATATAAGGTAATGCGTCGATAACATGATTCCTGAAAAAAAAAAATGAAAATACAAATAAAAACCAAACAAAAAGCAATATGTTTAAATTTTGTCTTCAATATGGAATACGTATAGTGTAATAAACATTCAAGGTTGCTACGGCAAAAGTTTTGACAACTTTGAAATTATATTTTTTTAAGACAAAGTCTGTTCAAATTGGTCGGTTCCACAGTCTTTGAAATAAATTTGTGTTATGTTATTATCATTGGTAATGCTTATAGAAATAATAGTAAATTGTATCAAATATCTTATTTAAAGTGAAAAAAACATTTTTATTTTGCAAAAATCGAGTTTGAGAAACGAAGGGAAGTATGCAGTGTGCACTGAATTTTTTCTCATTCTCCCAAAATGTCATGTTTAAGTTGCTTAAGGCTGTCATATTGCTCAAATATGTGTACATTTTGCTTGAAAGAACTTTCCACAGTAATTTTCGAATCTGGACTGAAGACAGGCCACTGCAGTAATCCAATTTTCCGAGAAATAAAGAACGCCGCTGTCTTCTTCGCTATATAAATCGGTGCATTGTCTTGCTGGAAAATCATCATATTCATCACAGTACAAATTACCAGCCAAATCAAAGAGTTCACTTTCTAACAAATCAGTGTAGATTTCTGCATTCATATGCACAAAGCATATTTTGGATTTGCCTTTTGATGAAAATGCTACCCATAACGTTACACAGCTTTGATTTCTTCGTTCCAAAATTTATAATAAAAAAAAATGTATTGTACTTGTACATATTATTTTTGTCATCTAAAATCTTTATTCATGCACACTACTTATTTCCAAATGTTTAGGTCTGATTTTTATATTTCCAGGGTCCAAACTTTTTAAAGAAATTTTTCAAATTTAATGGGGAGTCATCAGTCCGAGTTGCTGCGAACGGCGCCGAATCGACTCTCCACGATCTTGATGTACAACTCTCAGCTACCGCTTCTATATCTTCTTCACTGCGTGCTAGACTTTGTTCATTTGGTAGAATATTATCCAATAACGAATGCTAGGTCTCAAAGTATTTGATGGTATTGCGAGTAGTACATTCAGTAGGTCGACTTTATTGACCAAAAGTGAGCGAATTGCGTAAAACACTTTTTTACAGAACGTAAATTTTTTCATAAAGTTGAACAATTTTGCTAAGGCGTAAGTCTTTCCATGATAAAATGCCAAACAAGCATAGCATGACAGCTTTACACGACTCAACGTAAGGTTATTCAAAAAAGTGTCTACTTGAACCCGTTATATATACTTAGGGTTAGGATCTTTGTTGGTCCGCGGCCAACTCTATTATATATTAAGGGGATTCTCTTGCTCTTTCAAAACCCTTGCATTGCTTGTACGTATTGCACGAATTTTAGAATTTACCAATTGGTGTTACGACACAACAAAAAAACACATGCAGTTAAGAAAATTTGCAACGCTGTGCCAGCTGTCATTTTACATAAAGACATATTTCGCCATTAAATTGTTGAGGAAGGTAAGTTTTAGAAAGATTCTTATAAATTCTATTTAATGCAGAAGGCGCCCAAATTCGCAATAGTCATTCATAATAAATTTACCGAATCAGCTGTTCATACGTATACTACTAGATTCTGCAAATGGTGCTCTCATGACCTTGCATATTACGGTATAGGATTTCTGCATTTTGTGACATCATGCAATCTTGCAAATGTAACTTGTTTATTTTTTATTAGCGAACCTGGCTGAAATGCACAGTCTGTCTTTCAAATAGTAACTGAACTTATTGATAACTTAATTCTATTTACTCATGCTAAGCAAAGGATTACTAAATTATTTCATAGCGGCCACCAAAATATGCTGTGTTTGCCGGCTATGCAATGAAATCCGCTCATTTGTTTAATGCAAAAAAGTGGTAATAATTTCTTCTAGAAAAGTCAAAAATTCACCTCAAGAGAAGGTGATGGAAATTGACTGTTCTAGTTTATTGCCAATAAAACCCAGGGTTTCAATGAAAGTGGCATTATGAAATTACTTTCAAAATAGCAAAAAGGTTTTGAACAAAGCGGTATACATTTTACCAGAAATGGGTCATTTTGCCTATTCTAAATGATATCTTCCACTTATTGCAAAAATTATAGGTTCATTTTAACTAGACCTTATATAACTTTTTTTTCTTTTAGTATTGTTTCCTTGAGTGTGGATATGGAAGGACTGTATGACAAATTTTACGCTCTGGCATACTCAACAGATGAATGAGGTTTGAGTCGTTCTTCAAATCATTTTTCATCACGCATATCAACAGATTGCGGGAAAAGTCAACTAGAGATACGGAAATCATTATATTAGACATCAATGCCGCGACCAATTTCATTCAAAGCTAATCCACTTTCGATGACATGAAGTCAACTACTTTCCCGAAAGTCGTTATATTAGTGCTATACCTGGTGTAGCTAATGGAAAATTCGCTTCTATACCTTTAATGCTGTATTATGATGAAAAATAAATTTAATGGTTCTGACGTTTTTACTTACACGGTTACATCCTTTTTAGTAGTTAATATCATAACCTTTGCGGTCTTACTCTCCCCTTTTTTATATATGTACATATGAGGTATGACAATTAAGTAATTCCGTATATTTGAAAATTGTTCTACAACTCTGCCATCCCCTTCAAAGTAGTCTCCTTGAACAGCTCTACAGCGATTCCAACGCGTTTTCCATGCTTCGTAACATTTATGGAACGCTTCTACTGGGATGTCCGCGAGTACCCTCGTCACGGCCACCTCAAATGGGTTCCTTTAACCACTGAGTTTGTTTTAGGAAAAAAAAGCCACAGGGTGATATGTCGGGCGAATAAGGCGGCTGTTGTAACACGGCGATCCCTTTAGAGGCCAAACACTGGAGCACGCTGAGGGCGGTGTGGCACGGCGCGTTGTCATGATGAAGGATCCAGTTACGAGCGATGTCTGGGTGCACCCTGTTGACTCGTTTTTGCAATTTTTCGAGTACTTGGCAATAGTAGACTTGATTCACAGTTTTCCCCGGTGAAACTAGTTCTTTGTGGACGATTCCACAACTATCAAAAAATGCAATAATCACCGTTTTCACTTTCGACTTGCTCATGTGAGCTTTTTTCGGGCGGGTGGCGCGCGGATCGCCATCGAAACACCTGGGAACGACTAAGACTACTATCACCATAAACTCTTACAATTTTAGCGTACGTTTCCGAAGCTGTTTCGCCCAATCTGCCGCGACGCGTTGCTCTTGATTTCGTTTTTCCATTTTTGTGACGAGCACTACAAACACATGTCTACTCAACTTGACGCAGCAGGCAAACTAAACAAGCTAGAGCGATGGTACATATATCAATGGAGAGGGGAGGGATGCTGGAAAAAGAGAAAGGGAATTTCAAGGTCACAGTTTTACCACAAGCGCGGCAATAAAATCAGTCTCATTACCTAATTGTCAAACCTCGTACATATGTATAAACAGAAATGCACCATTAAATCAGTATATAGGGGATGATATACAACCAAAAAGCTATCCGTCAATATTCGGTTATGAGCAAAAATGTATTACTTGGTGCAGTTCTCCGGTTTGTCGCTAAAAAATGCTCCGACTCAGGTGGAACTCCTAAAACCAAAGAGCTCAAAGTCTCTGAAAGTGAGTTCAGTGCCGATAATTTCACTTTTCCATTAGCACAACATAATCCCGGAGTTTCATTTTTGAATGCTTTGCAATGTCCACAAACTAAAGACATTAATCCAATATAAACTGATGCGCGCAACTATATTCCGATGTATGAGCACACTTGAACACTGCTCGATTCAAATTTCCTAAAACACGTGTCCTAACAGCTATAGGTTGGTATCCAGCTCTCAGGTAATTGCTCAAGGAAAAAATACATTATTTCTCCAAGTAATTTTGACAGCTGGTTAAGCATTGTGAATTATCCACATTAGAAGAGCAAGAGAGAATAAACAAAGAAAATAAACTTTGTGTGTAATATGTATGTATGTACATATGTGTATGTAACATAAATATTTTCATTGCGATTAAAGGAATGTTGTTGATGATTGGTAGGTTTTATACAACATGTTATGTTGATTTGATGTTTCTTCGCAAAACCAGGTTTGCCATATTCACATTTTATTGAAAAAAAGTATTAAAAATTAGTACTAGATTTCGTTAGAGCTGCATACTAGCACAAGTAAATTTTTTATTTTCATTTATTTATTTATTTAAAAGAGAAATAATTATAAATAATCGATCCACTTATAGATATAAAGCACTGGCTGCCAGGGCCTTCAGCTTATGTTATGAAATCTTAGTCTATTATATTCACATTTGAGATCGATTTATATAACGTAAATTTAGATACAATAAAAAGGATAAATTTCAAAGCAAAAGTAAATGGGTGCATGTATGTAACTAAACTAAATATTTAATTTGCAAAACGAAATATATTTAGATATGATTTCTATGTTACTGTCATCAGTCCGTTCTAGATATAAAGAAAGTTTTTTGTTAGAAAAAACATTAGCTCTGATTCGTTGAAGTGCCGGGCAGGTATCGAGGAGGTGTATAAATAACTGTGACATCATTTGATCCGCAGAACACGCAATTTGGTTTATTTACTCCATTTAAGATGTGAGCATATGTAGCAGTTGTGTGTCCTATTCGAAGTCTTATAAATTTCCTTATATTTTTACAAGTCGCTTTTCCTGGGTATAAAAGCTTTGTTCCCGCAGGATTAAATTTTTTGTAGTGGTGATCGTGATTACTCCATTCTCTTACTTGGATTAAATTTACGTATGTTTCAACAAGTCTGCGTATATCTTTATCGGTGAAATAGTCAAAGAAGTGAAGTAGTTGTTTGGAAGCTTCTTTAGCTTTTTTATCGGCAATTACGTTGCCATGAATTCCGATATGGCTAGGCACCCACATTATTTTTATACAGTTATTGCTTTGCAATAGCATGCTACGAATATTAGATATTAAAAATGCATTATTGTTATTAAATATAGCTTCAATTGCAGATCTACTGTCGGTACATATAATGCATTTATTTCCCATTCGGGAAGCAAATTGTACTGTCTCAAATATTGCGGCTGCTTCAGCAGTAAATACCGAGCAGTAGGATGGCAAGGAACCGACCATAATAGTAACACCTAGCTGGTTTGTCACAGCAAACGTTGTGCTGGTGTCTGACTTGGATCCGTCCGTATAATACAAGTTCCAATCATCATTTAAGGACTCTAATACCGCATTAAACATTTGTTTGTATTCATTATTGCTGGTAGAATATTTTGGGTACTTAAGTAGGATGTTGATGAGTGATGAATTTGGAAGCGCACTTGGAGGATACTCTGAAGTTTTAAGAAGTGATGGAGTGGTTACGATGTTCAGCTGTTGAACTAGACTTAAGCAACGCATAATAGTAGACGGCTTACGACTAGTCTTAGGATTTCGTATAGAACAATTGATTTGCGAAAAAATTAATTCATTTCTGCAGTGAAGTAGCCTCGGTATAAGCAGCATGGTGTTACGCATGGTCCGGTAGTTTATATGTGGTAATCCAGCTTCAGATAGAATTGCCTTAATTGGTGACTTTGGGAAGGCGCGAATGCTTCTTCTGACTGCTGCGTGGTAGGGTGCGTTCAAGAGCTTAATGTTTGTATTAGCGCAATGTCCGTAAATACAAAGTCCGAAGTCAATTTTAGATAATATTAAAGCTTTTGTTATATTGACAAGAGTATTTGTATGTACTAAGCAGTATTTAGAAGATAAGAATTTAATTATATTCAATCTAGAAAAAAGACTTACTCTAACATATTTACAATGCTCTTTGAAAGTTAATTTGTTGTCGAATATAAGTCCTAAGATTCTTAATTTATTAGTATGTGGGAGATCAACGTTTGAAAAGGATATATTAGGAGAGGAGCACTTCTGTTTCCGACATATGTGAAAAGTTTTACATTTGCTAGGCGATATATTAGGGCCTGACATTTTTGACCAATTACTTATTTTATTCAATATATTTAAAAATATGTGTTTAACTTGGTTTAGATCTTGAGTTTGAGAGAATATTAAGACATCATCGGCATAGATGCAGTGTTTGACAGCTTCACTAGAACTTATAATTGTACTTATTTCATTGAACGCAATGGTAAATAACGCAACAGAAAGAGGTGATCCCTGTGGTATACCGTTAAATAGATCGTGTAGGCCGGATTTATGCTTATTGGCAATAACAAAAAATTTGCGGTGGTTCAAAAACGATTTTATTATATTATATAGTTTTTCGCCAACATTCCATTTTTTAAGTTCCCTGAGTATCATGTGAGGACCAATCCTGTCAAATGGTTTTTCAATGTCTAAACTTTGCACAGAAACGTGATTTCGGTTTAACAAAGCCGTAGAGGCATAGTGTTCGAAAAATAACAGAGCGTCAGTTACTCCTAAACCTTTTTGGAAGCCAAATTGTTGGGGTTTTATAAAAGCGTTTGCTTTGGCAAACCACATAACTCTTACAGATATTATTTTCTCCAGAATTTTGGACATGCAAGGAAGTAAGGATATGGGTCTATAATTTTCTATTTGAGAAGTAGGTTTAGGATTTTATTGTAAAGATAAATTATACTTATTTTAAGGGATCGAGGGAGATTTTTAAGGATGAGATAGGAAATTTTGTCCAATCCTGGAGTTTTACCAGTCATCGATGCAATTGTTACATCGATTTCACTTAATGTGATGGGAGCATCTGCTTGGACGGTTCTGGGTGAGGGAAATGGGTTATTGTAGTTTTCAGAGATTGTTTGGCTTTTTAAGGTGTTGAAATCATTGTGAAAATTATGACTGTTGGAATTATCAGACCATGTGTCCGCAAACTTCTGAGTAATGTCTTGAGGGTTATAAATAGGACCTTGGGCTGGATGTATAAATGGTATGCTGGATCGTTGTGAGGAGCCTGTAAGAATTTTAATGTCTTACCAAATTTTTTTTGTGCTCGAAAATGGGTTGATATTGGCGGTGAGTGTTTCTAAAGCTTTTCGTTTGGCAGACTTTAATTCTTTTCTAAACACCGCGTTCGCTTTTTTATAGCTTATGAAATTACTGTCAGCTCTGGAATGTTTGTATTTGGACCATAATGTTTGTTTATTGTTCCTTAAAATTTTTAGGAGATTTGACCAATATGGCAATTTAGCATGGAAATGCTTGGTACAGGACTGGGGTATCGCGTAATGTGTTGCAGATCGGATGATTGTTTTAATAGCGGCAGCTTCAGCGTTTATGTTTTTTGCCAGGGGTTTGTTGTCCGAAAATAAAACAGAAAGACGATGAAAGTTTGCCCAATCTGCCTTCTCCGTTAAGAACTTTGATGTGAGTCTTACTTTATACCAATTAGGGATGGAAATGGAGGTTATAATCGGAAAATGGCCACCATTATGGAGGTCTTGAAGTGTATTGGAGGAAAGTTTGGGTGCAATTGGTGTGGAGGCAAGGGTGATGCCGGGATGGGTAAACGTTTTATGAGTGGAGAAGTGAGTGGGTGATCCATCGTTAAGGACGACTAGGTTGTGAAAAAATATTATATCCTCAATGATTTCTCCTCTTTTATTACTAGCAGGAGAACCCCACAGCGGGCTCCAAGCATTAAAATCTCCTAACAAAACAATTGGGGCAGAAATAGTGTTGATGATATTACTAAGATCCCTATTAGTAAAGTTCTGATGAGGCGGGATGTAGCAATTGACAATAGAGATTTTGAAGCCTATGTCAATTTCCAACGCCAAGCAGGAAATGCCGGAAGTGACCGGGATGAGTTTATGGTTGATTGAGTTTTTAACGAGAATTGCAATGCCTTGCTTACAGGAAGTGTTTTGACTAGGGGCATGCGAATATTCGAAATTTCGAATTATTCGACGCGAATCGAACCGAATTATTCGATTCGAGATTCGACCCGAATATTCGCATTATTCGAATTATTCGAACTATTCGAATTACTCGAACTATTCGAATTACTCGAACTATTCGAATAGTTCGAATAATTCGAATAATTTTAATATTTGACTATTTGCATGATTTTTTAATTAGCGCCAGTAGTATCTGAATTTCTGTCATGCATCCGACGTACATTTGTCATTTTCGTTTAAAATTTTCAAAAAATCCATCGACCCATATATTCGCATTATTCGAATAGTTCGAATAATTCGAATAGTTCGAATAATTCGAATAGCTCGAATAATTCGAATTATTCGAACTATTCGAAATATTCGATATTTGACTCGAATATCGAATCGAATCTAAGGATTCGATTCGACTCGAATCGAACTGGATTCGCATACCCCTAGTTTTGACTGCTATTAGAAAAGTAACTTGTGTAGTTTTTAGGAGAATACGCTATCTTATTAGCGGGGAGATGCGTCTCTTGTAAAGCAACGATTTCAGGAGAAAATTCATTAATTAAAATGTTTAAATCAGGGTAATTATTAAATAGTCCGTTTATATTCCATTGTAATATTTTAATCATATTTCATTTGTATTTGGAAGTCTGTAGGGAGGTAGGATAAGGGAGAAAAATGGAAGCGCTTCGCGCATAGAGCATTTACCATCTGTTTTAATTTTTATTACTTGTTTCAATTGAACAAACTTTGGGCAAGATTTACTGGAAGCGGGGTAGCTGCCAGAGCAGTTTGCGCACAAAGTGCGAGAGCATACTTCTAGAGAGTGAGGAGGGAGTGCGCATGAGTCGCAGGTGGATGTTTTATTACATCGCTTTGCTGTGTGGCCGAACAATTGGTAATTTTTACACCTCATGGGATTTGGGTAGTATGGGCGTACTTTAATTGTATACCATGATACTTCCAATTTCTCAGGCAATTGATATATATCGAAAGTGAGTAAAACTACTCCGCTAGGTACTTGTTTGCCATCAACATATTTTGGAAATTTGTAAACTGACACAACACCCTGGGCTTTCAAGTTTTCTATAATTTAGTTTTCTGAAATATCATTAAGACATGGTGCGTAGATTGTGCCTTTGGAGTAATTCAGGTTGTTATGCAGCTCAATTTTTACATTACATATCCCATGTAAAGTGGTTGTTTTACAAAACTTGTTTGCGTTATTATCGTTTTTAACAAATTCCCGTCTTTTAGTTCGGATATATTGATGATTTCTGAACTAATAGCTTTTAAAGTTTTATGCACAGCAAAGCAAGAGTACTTGTTTAAAGGCTTTATTGAGTTTGATGCACTTGCCACTTGACAGGCCACTTGGCTTGATAAAAGGGCGAACCTGTTTTGCCCGAGAGGGGGTCCCTCAAGGGGCATTATTGCTTATGAAATATACACAATTAGTAGAAGCATACGTGGCTTACCAATGGAAGAAAATTTGTTATTGACTTTGCTCTAAACACAGGGGAGAAAATTACTCAAAAAAGACTGCGAAACATTGAAATCACCTTAAGCACAACCGTACGCGTTGGGTATCAGTCGATGACTGACACGTAAATTTATCACAGGAAAGTTTCTTGACCGTTTCTTAAGCGTTTTTTTATATGAAGTTTTTAAGTTTCTTGAGAGCTGGATACTTAGCTTATCTGTAAAGCCGCACGCGAACGTCCTCCCAATATTATTACGTTTTGATGGCATTAGTGAAAATTAAAAATTAAAATCTGAAAATTTTGAATTGAACACAACGAATAAAAACTTGAAAAACGCTTTAAACAATAATTAAAAAAAACAATCAAGAATACAAATAGATAAATTTGCTAAATATGCACTCATATCACACCACAATATTCCATTAAATTTTTTGTTGTGTTGCCGGTTTATAAATACGTATTATAAGAGTTTAGAATTTTGTTAGAAATAAATATTTCCAGTGCAAGTCATTTTGCTCTTAAGTAATTGCTCAAGAAAAATAATTCATTATTTCTTGAGCTGCAGTCAAGTAATTTTGACAGCATTGTGAATGATCCACATTAGAAGAGCAAGAGAAAATAAACAAAGAAAATATACTTATGTGTGTAAGTATTTAAATAGTTTCAATTAGATTTAAGGAATGTGGATGAAGATTGGTAGGTTTTGTACAAAATTTTAAAATGAACTATATTTCATAATAATTATTTTAACTATTTTAGGACGATTTTAACGATTACTTTGAATTTCGTGTTGTTGATTTCATGTTTCTTCACCAAACCAGCGTTGACATATTCGCATTTTATTGAAAAAATGTATTAAAAATTAGAACTAGATTTCTTCAGAGCTGCATACCAGCAAAAGAAAATATATCGCAAGAAATTTTTTTGACCATTTCTTAAGCGTTTTTTTATATGAAGTTTTTACATTTCTTGAGAGTGGGATCCTAAGCTTTAATTGTGAAAAGTGAGTCAGATAAATCTAATGGGCAGGATTGATAATTAAAATTATGAGTACCTTACGTTTTAAATTTCATATACGATTTCAACATGAAGTACCTTTAGTATAGAATAGAATCCTGCGAAGATGACGGAACACCTGAAGAGACATTATTTGCATCTGAAAGAGTTGTAATAAATATCACCCGTTGTGTTCTAGTATTAAGATAAGTATATATCAATGATTGAAAGCCAAGAAGATCAAGTTTATGTACAAGAGTCGAAAGATTTACTTTATCGAAATTTTTGCTAAAGTCAGTGTAAATAACATGCTTATGATTATATTTATGTTCCCTTAAACCCAATGGTTCATGGTTCACAAATCCAAGCAAATCCTTTACGAAATCCTGATGATTTTAACTTATTTAAATGGAACCAGGCGACTTTTTCAGAAATAGTTGGAGCGTTAATTACAGTATTTGGACATGCTCACGTAGTTGATATAAAAAGCGACTGCTTGATGCTTTGGTTCCCTGTTTATGGTGGAATATCCAAAGACATTTTCGGGTACCCAAATTGTAGTGGCATTTGGCTATGCTATCTCTATTAGTAATGAGAGAGTGCAGCTATAATGAAAGTACTTGTATCTTTATTTGGAACTACAATATTTATGTCGGTATTCTGCGTGAGACGATTGTCTCATGTCTCTAATAGTGACTATAGTAATTTAGTGATTCTGTTAGTCAGGAGTCTCATTTTGGTATTCTGGCAGTTACAGTATAGTAGTATACTGTAAAGTAGTATACTCTATTTGCCAGAATACCTAAATGAGACTCCTGACTAACAGAATCACTAAATTACTATAGTCACTATTAGAGACATGAGACAATCGTCTCACGCAGAATACCGATATTAGACTTAGTACAAACTTTCTTTTTTCACATAAAACGGCATTTAAATGGTACGTCAATACCGATACCAGTGTTTAAGGAAGAGGTAATAAAACAATAAATGTATCTTAATATATACAATTTCTAATTAAGGAAATTTATTTTATATGTGTTGTTTGTTACGTAGGTTGCCTCTTATATTTCGGGATTTAGCAACACTAACACCGTAATCTGCGAACTCAGAATTTTATCGTAAAGTTTGAAATTTTTGATGCCTTAGGATGTTTTGACATACGAGCGCTTGTTTACAGTAACTTATAATATTCTTCTCGACCAAAAATGGGATTTATTCGCGAACATTCTCGCGCGATTATTTTTTACATCTTTCGTCATGGATTAACTTATCAAGAGTGCATAGATGAACTTAGTTCACTTTTTGACGATTATTTTTTACTTCTTTCGGCATGGATTAACTTATCTCGAGTGCATAGATGAACTTAGTTCACTTTTTGACGATGAATTATGAGCCAGTGTTTATCGATGGCATGGTGAATCCAATCGTGGTCTGCGCTAATTGATATTGCACGGTCGTCATGTGACACATCGAGGGATTGAGACAACTAAATGAATTGTTGGGACTAGCATGCATTTAATATTGCAGCAGCAGTTAATTTTAAAAAACAATTTTTTATGTAAGATTTCGCACAATTTGTCAATCGCTCAAAAAAGTCTTGTGTCTATTGTGAAGGGAAGTATTGACCCGATTCAGTCTATTTTTGACAAACAAACATACTATTATCGGGAAACTATTATTTGTGAATTTCATATATACATATATCTCACACACTGACCAATATTTGCAGTAATACGTCAACTATACCAACAATTGATATTTTACCTAAAAGTGGGCGGTGCCACTTCAAATTTTTACATCAGCTCGTATAAAGCTCTCTCACACCCAGTGGCATAGCTACAACTTCGGGCGCCCGGGGCCAAGGATGTTCTGCCGCCCCCCTTTATCTACCTACCTACACATTTCATGAGGTGGTTCGAACAAAGGTGAATTTTTACAAAATATCTTCGATATTAAGTATATTAAATTTAGGAACTAGAAGCCACACAAATTCTGAAGTTCCAAAATTCTCACAATACGGTTTTTGAGGAAATTGATAGCAAATTTACAAGACATATTTTTAAAAGCCAAACCGGTTTTGTCTCTTTGAGTGACTTTGATAACGCACTCTTATCACACTTGCATAGGCAAGCATACACACTTACATTAGTGTAAAGTATGGGGATGGCTAACTCGTAAGGTTTATGAGAACGGACAACAATTTGAATACAAAAATGATTTAATTCGAAGCATTAAAGCGGCCTGGTCTGAAATTTCGCTTGTCTATCTCGAGAGTTTGTACAAATCCATTCCCCAACGTGTTTATAAAGTAATTTACAAACAAGGTGGCAGCACAAAATATTAATCTTTAAAAAATAATGGTTAAAAATCGTTGTTCTTGTATCTATTTATATATTTTTTCTAAATTTGTAAGTGTTTCTATTCAAGTGAACCAATAAATCAAGCAGAATATTGCAGCTGCCGAACTTTTACCGCTACGAAATACCGTTAGCTGAAATAATATTTCGATGTGTTTGTAATTTTAAACCAGTACAGTCTTAGCTTGAGTTAGCAGAAAACTATTTGTTGAAAGGTCAAATATAGAAACTTTAATCAACATTTTTTTTTCACAACAATTGTTGCCTCTAATCAAGTGAACCAGACTGTACGTATCGAGCAAGTGGATAGGCTGGAAAAAAGGTTTGATGCTCTTTACACGCAACTAGAGAACAACGACGCTGATGATCTTTTAGCGGAATTTACCAACCACTATATCGAGGTAAAAACCAAGGTGACACGTCAGCGGCACGCTTGCGGAGCTTCCGAAGCTCACAGCTCTACGACGCGGCCGTATGCTGGCGATCAAACTTCCAGCACCTTCGGTCAAGTCTACGTGATGCAGCATTGGACACGATTCGTTCATTAGGTATAAATGAACAAGATTATGATAAGGCTATTGATTTGCTAAAAGCTAGATTTGATAATAAACGCTTGAATTTCCAGGCTCATATCAGAGATATTTTTCAGCTCAAGAGGGTAGAGGGTGATAGGGTTGACAAACTTCGAGAACTCAGAGATACCGTAAATGCCCACTTGCGGGCGTTGCAAACTATGGGAACGAAGAAACAGATTGCTGACTGCTTACTCATTCAACTAGTGTCTCAAAATTTGGACGTCAAATCTAGCCCCGAAATGGGAGGAACAAACACCAGTAAGCGAAATACCTACATGGAATTCAATGGCTAGATTTTTGGAACAACGCTGCCAGCAGGTGGAAAGTGTAGAGAATATCCTTGGACTTCTGGAAAAACAGGTAGGCAAGAAATTGTCAAATCACATCAGTCGCGAGGTTCTTTTAACGGCAGCTGCAGTTGGATGCATATTGTGCAGTTCTAGTGAACACAAAATCGCAAGGTGTAAGCAGTTTCTTGGCCTTTCTCCCACAATGCGCTATAAAGAAGCAAAACGGTTAAACTTATGCTTGAATTGCCTTCGAGTCGGGCATTTACTTAAAGACTGCAAGTCAGGACGCTGTAGACATTGCACGTCGAAGCATCTGCTTTATCAAGACACAAATTCTTTTCCTACAATATCACAACCAATGGTTTCTGATAAACCACCGCAGCTATCACAACCAACTACGTCTAATTCGTTCAACCCGTACTCGGTTTCTTCTTCATCTTTCGGTCCTTCAGCTTCTGCACTCGTTGCATCTGAAGTTCAGGCTAGCGTTGCTGACAGAGAGTTCGTTCTCTTAGCAACCGCCATAATTTATGTAAAAAATCGATCTGGCTCCCTCATTCCCTGCAGGGCTTTCACCCCCATCATCACCGATGTTCAACCATCTCGTTCTTCAAAGGGTATTAATTGGAATATACCACAAAACATACGGTTAGCAGATCCACACTTTTTCGAACCGCAGCGCGTTGATATGCTCATTGGAGCTAGTTTATTCGTTGACCTGCTCTGCGTCGGAAAATTTACCACTTTTATAAAAAACAAAGCTATGATGGGTTGTATCAGGCGCAACAACATACAACATTTCGAAGCTGTCTTGCTTAGCAGCCATCGACATGGCTCTAGCAAATGACACAGATGACGACTTACATAACATAGTTCAACGCTTTTGGGAAATAGAGAATTGTATTGACTTCACACCAAAGACTACAATTGCTCTAGCAAATGACACAGATGACGACTTAAATAACATAGTTCAACGCTTTTGGGAAATAGAGAATTGTATTCACTTCACACCAAAGACTACAATTTAGCGAAGAGCATTTTATAAAAACCCATAAGCGATTGGAGTCTGGTCAGTTTTAAGTTCGATTACCAACAAAATCACCTTCTTGCGAACTAGGAGAGTCGTATCAACAGGCTATCAATCGATTCAAGGCTTTAGAGCGGAAATTTCAGCGCAACTAAAACAACAGTATTCGTCATTTATTAGGGAGTACTTTGATTTGAACCATATGCCAGTCGTTGACACTATACCAAAGCAAATTCCAATGAATTCTATGCCACATCACTGTGTTTTAAAGGCTGATAGCACACCAACAAAATTGCGTGTGGTTTTTGATGGCTCTGCGCCATCCAGCAATGGACTTTCGTTGGATTCGATTCTGATGAAAGGACCAACCATTCAACTTCCACTTCCACTTTTTGATATTCGATTTCGCACCTTTAAAATTTCTCTTACTGCAGTCATTTGTAAAATGTATCGCTGTGTAAGGATATCTAATCCAGACAACTTCCTGCAGTGCATAATATGGAGGGACAAATCTAATGAAGATTTTAGCATTTTTAAGTTAGATACCGTCACCTATGGAACGAAGCCAGCTTCTCTTCTAGCCATTCTTTCAATGCAGCAGCTTGGCCGTGATGAAGCTCATGTTTATTCCGTTGGAGCCGAAACGATACACCATGGATTTTATGTGGATGACATGATTACCGGTGCAGACTCGCTGGGCGAAGCAAAGATATTAAATGAGACTAAAAAGTGTTTGTCTCTCGGAAATTTTCACTTGAGGAAATGGTGTTCGAATGATGATCGATACTTGATTGATATTGAAAATAATGACAAACAGGACTTCGACGACGGTACAAGCATAACAAAGACAATTGGATTGGTTTGGAACGCAAAGTTGGACGTTTTCATATTTTCCATTTCACCCTTCGGAACATCGGCTAAGGTAACTAAACGCATCCTTTCGGCTATAGCTAGGATTTACGACCCCCTTGGTCTGATCGGACCCGTGGTTTCCAAAACCAAAATATTCTTGCAGGATTTGTGGAGAGAGAAGCTACATTGGGACGACAGCCCAGCTCAAGGAATTCAAACACAATGGCTAGAAATATGCAATCAATACAAAGTAATTACTCGTTTTAGTTTTGACCGATACTTGCTGATGCCAGAAGCTGAAGTACAACTACATGGATTTTGTGAAGCGAGTGAGGCTGCTTATGGGGCCTGCATATACATACGCGCTGAAAGAGACGGACATATCCGAACCAATCTTCTCTGCTCCAAATCTCGCGTGGCTCCACTAAAACGTCTAACGGTACCGAGGCTTGAGCTAAGTGGTGCATTACTGTTAGCTGAATTAATCGCAAAGGTAATCAATTCTGCGCATTTCAAAGCAAAAGGGGTATTTTGTTGGTCTGACTCCACACAGTGCTATCGTGGTTGCGTAGTGAACCAGCTAATTTCAACGTTTTCGTCGCAAATCGCATTAACAGAATTCAAACTATCACAACATGTATGGTTTGGAGCCATGTTACAACAGATTCCAACCCAGCGGATATTCTATCAAGAGGAGCGAGCCCCAAGGAACTATTAAACAAGGATCTATGGAAATACGGTCCCCTTTATCTGGGTGGCGATCAATCTAACTGGCCTAAATCTCCTCTCCTACCAACAAAGGCCTTGCCCGAGGGCCGAAAGCGTGCATTTGTATTTGTTTCTACCTTAGACATGTCTTTAAGTTGCAAATTTGTTAACTCATTTGAACAATTACAGAGAGTATATGCATATATTTATCGGTTTTCCAGAAGAGCTGGAATGAGATTTTCTGGACCACTTAAAGTAAAGGAGTTACAGGAAGGAACCTTTATACTTATACGAACGATTCAAAAGGCGCATCTTCGAGATGAATACAAATCACTCGAATCCAAAGAGGCGATAAAGTCTTCATCTGAAATTCGCTCGCTCGTTCCCTTTCTCGACGAGCGTGGTTTGCTTCGAGTTGGTGGAAGACTTCAGCATTCAAATTTGGATTTTTCATCGAAACACCCAATTATTTTGCCAAAACGTCACCCGGTGACTGACGCAATCGTCAGCAGTTTTCATAGGAAACTTTTACACGCTGGACCTCAATCGCTATTAGCATCTATTCGTCTACAGTATTGGCCTATTGGCGGGCGTAAAACCGTAAGTCGAATTATTAACAAATGCGTTCGTTGTTTTCATGCCAAGCCTAAGCCTATGGAACACTTAATGGAAAATTTACCATCGGAAAGAGTTAAATGCAATCGAGCATTCCTAACTACCGGAGTGGACTTTTGTGAGCCATTTTTCTACAAATCGGACGTACGCAATAGAGCTCCAATTAAATGCTCCATTTGTATCTTTATTTGTTTCGCCACCAAGGCCGTTCATTTGGAGATGGTAAAGGTTTTGGCAACCTCTTCATTCCTCGCAGCACTTAAGAGATTTATTTGTACGCGTGGCAGACCTCAAACTATATGGTCGGATAATGCCACCAATTTTGTTGGAGACGAAAATGAGCTATCGGAACTGAAAAAACTATTTTTGAGCTAAGAGCATTGAAAGTAATTCACGAGCAGTGTGCGAGCGATCAAATTGAATGGAAGGTGATACCCCCTCGCTCTCCCCACTTTGGCGGTTTATGGGAGGCTGCAGTCGAAATGGCCAAATATCATTTTTATAGAGTTTTGGCCCTTTCTAAATTAAGCTTTGATGAGCTTTGCACACTTGTGTGCCAAATATCCGCCATTATAAATTCACGACCTTTATGTCCCATTACAGAGAGTCCTGACGATATCGAGGTGCTTACCCTCATTGGCGCACCCTTCACTTCCGTGGCAGAACCTGAGATCACTCCTCTCAATATTAATCATCTTAGCCGATGGCAGCGAGTGTGCTACCAATTCTGGAAGAAATGGCAAGCCTCACGGTATTGTGGTCGAACACGACGAATGCGTGACAAAAGACGTTTCATAACACCAAGGTAAAACACAGCATTAATCGTTTGGCCAGGTGGGACGAATTCTCGGTGTACAATACCCACGGAATCGTAAAAACAAACAGCATTGTCTTTGTATGCATTTATATGCATTTTACGACCGATGACCAAAAGCTGCTGTCACTTTTTGATCGATAACATCGATTGTAGTTGTCCAATTGTCTTAAAATTTTTGCGAAATGTCAACAAGAGATCAAACTTTTTGTTTCATGTACCCACCAATAGGTGACCAGAAACAGTTATATTTAAAAAGTTCTGTTTCTTTTGCGACAGACTTTGTATATAGGCGTAAAAGCTTACACCGATATGATGTGCCTAAATAAAAGTATTTATAATACAAACATTTGATAAAAGTGAGAAAATGATAAAATGAAAACCAAAGTTCAAATATGTATGTGTGTGTATGATGAAAAAAAACATAAAAATACAATACGAATATACATACTCGTATACGTAAATACAAAAAGTTATAAAAAATAACACATAAAAAATCGCATTCCTGGTAGACTTACAGGAATAGCAAAGAAAGTTGCAGCTGAAATCAAAAGCACAGACTTAGAAAACGTTAACTAATATAAACAAACTTTATTAATTTGAGGGCGAGACAGGGATCGCAACCTTTGTATATCGATGTATATAGAAAAACATACCACTCAAAAGGGCATTTACAGAACAATTGTTTTAAAATAATAAAACAACATATTATTATATAAAGACCCAATGTTTTCAATACGAATCAAAAAAAGCGTTAACCACACTTTTCGCTTTTTGATTTTATTCGATCGGGAATCTGGAATTCTTTCCTAAACAAATATTCCCTGAATGACTCATTGCACTTTTTACGCCTTTTTTATAAAATGCATCTAAGGAAGATAATTTAGTATCGATATCGACTATTAAAGTGGTTTTCAAGATATCCCAGTATCTAACAGTCCCAGTGGCTCACACTGCTTAATGAGTGTCAGTCAATGTATTTGGCTAAGGTTTTTGGTGTTGGTGCTCTTTTTGGGCGGCCTTGACATGGATCGTCTTCAAGGCTTCAAGGCTCGTTCGTGAATTTCAAAAATAAGTATTTTATCACTGCACAATATTAATTTTTTTTTTCCATTGTAAAAAATACTGTGTCACGGCGACACTAAATGGCTTGTAAACATAGAATGATTTGACAAATTGAAATGAAACTTCACATACGCTTATATGAAGAGTGTACCAATAAACAAACAAAATTTAGGCTAGTGGGAATGCCTTCTCTTATCGAACGACAAAACTTATTGAACAATCTGGTAGCTTTTGGCAATTAATCCCATGTTAATTTAATCAGCAAGATGATATCACGAATTGAATGTCCTTCCAAAATATAATCAACCGGAATGGTTTTTTGTACCCGGTTTAGCCTGGTATCCTAACTTTTCTTATGGAATTTCGATCCACGGCCAGGAAAACATATACCTAAATGCAAACATTCTGCCGGCCAAACCCCCGCATTTCCGAATTTCCTCTTTTATTGCGGATAGTCTTACCACCTTACTGGACGGTTACAGCGGTTTTTAATTTATGTTCCGTCCTTCGTCAAGTTTTCTCCATTATATTCTATAGTAATGATGTGGACAAGACAATCGCTGCCAGGGTGGGTATCGGTTATACGACCCATTCGCCAGTGTGCGTGTGGTAATCTGTCATTACGACTATGTTCAACCACAACCCATACATGAAGATTTGGTTCGAGCCTCATCAACTTGCTAATAGCTTGAAGTTAATTAAGATATTCATTTTGGAAATGTTTCCAAATGAGCTTACATTTTCCTATGCAAGCGCTGCCAGTTATGTGTGTCTCTCTTCTGGTTTGTATTTCATGCTAAGCAGATTGTTTTATTCCACTGTGTAAAAATATATCACAACTCTAACAGGTTATGGGCCCAAGACACAAAATAATATAGAAAATATTTCGGAAATCGTGTAAACTAAACATTTATGTACATATGTATCTGTTAAACGCGAATTGATTATTTTTAACCAAATAGTCTCGGATTTTTTTGCTTGAAGAAAAAGGCGACAAACGCGGTAACTTTCCCGTTCGAAAAGTTGAAGACGCGTGAAGACTTTGATTTTTGGAACCGCCACGCGAAATCCTATTTTGTGATAAAAAACTGCTGGAGGATAGAAATTTCGGACAAGGATAAAGAATGTGATGAGCGTGCTTTGGCTGAAATAATCTTAGTGATTGGTATATCATGCGTGGAATGCATTGTTCTCTGCATACGAAGACAAGTTTAGTGACTATGTATCAGTGCAAGAATATGTGAATGCTGTTGTGATGACGTCACTTAAAGTCAAAACGCTGCACAGTGGTCGGTCTTGTATGGAATCAGTGGCCAAAAATACTTCCACTGCCTATATTCAAGTTAAATTTTTGCCAAAGCTTTTTAAAATCTCCCTCTCCCGTTTCCCACCCCGCCACCTCCCGATGGCAACAAATTTTAATTAACTATATTAAATTAAAAAAGTTGACAAACGAAAAAAGGAATTTTTTGAATATTATTCAACTAAATCAAAAATTGATTTTAATAAAATTGATTTACTTTTGCATGATGGTTTCTTTGATGCTGATGAAAGGATCTAAGCTCAAAAGCAATCAGCTTAGCAAGCCCTAATTTGTAGCAATTCGTTAGCATCTTCACGTCATTATTGCTTGACTCGTCACATTCTTATGAGAGTTCTCCAATATAAACTGGTGTATATTGAATAACATCGGGAGCGATGTAATGACTGACGACGGAAGATAACACCAGGAATATTTTGAAGTTAATTCCTTTGCAGGATCTAGCCCAAATCTAGTACATTTAGGGTTTAATTCCTTTTGAAATTGAATTTGAACAGGACGGCAATAGCGGGTGGACGAAGGGCTGCAGTTTATCTAAATTTGTTTGTGCTCTTCATCATTTTGCGATTTTATTATCAATTGTACAGGGACA
Source organism: Bactrocera dorsalis (assembly GCF_023373825.1). NCBI lineage: Eukaryota > Metazoa > Arthropoda > Insecta > Diptera > Tephritidae > Bactrocera > Bactrocera dorsalis. The sequence continues at coordinate 58,314,257 of NC_064303.1, forward strand.
TATGTCGTGACAAATAAATTATTGTATTCCAAATTATTATTTTCAAATTTCTGCTTATATTCGCTCTGACCGAAATTGCCATCAAAGCTACATATTCCTATTGATAATAGGTAATTAGAGGGCTCATTCCGTTCATTAATTACATTTGTGAGGCTATGTGGTGCAATAGTTTTTTTTATCTCAACTTCAACATCAAATTCTTTATTTGCTCAGGAAAACTGTTTTTCCTTTAAAATGTTATCATAGCAGGGTAAAAAGTTAATATCAAGTTTTTTGTTAACGAAGCTTCTAATAATTAGATACTGAAGCTTTATTAAATTTTCTTCGGTGATAAGTGATATTTCTTCACACGTTTTCTAAACACCAAATATATGATATGATATGGCCTAAACAAAGGTACGTATAAAACAAACTTTTTATAAAAGTGAGAAAATGATCAATTTAAAACCAAAGCTCAGTATCTATGTACATATATGTATGATGAAGAAAAACAATAAAATATGCACGTAAATACAAAAAATTACAAAAAATAATACACAAAAAATCGCATGCCTGGTAGAATAACATGAATAACAAAGAAATTTGCAAAAAGTTGCAGCTTAAATCAATAGCATAGACTTAGAAAACATTAACTATTATAAAAAAACTTGACTCATTTGAGGGCGAGACAGGGATCACAACTTTTTGTATACCTGAAATCGATGTATAAAGGAAAACATAGAACTCAAAAGGCTCTTATAAAACAATATATTATTATATAAAAACTACTTTGTTATAAAACATATACCTTCGTTCTCAATTCACATTTCAATTTATGGGGATTAAGCACGATTTTATATGCAGTTTAATTTATTATAAGAGATAATTTTTAAGCTATTTTCACTGCACAGTCCGCGTGTTTCTGTTGTCTCACTTCTCGCGCTTTTCGTAGCCCTTACGAATGGGATAGAGCAAAAATGTGTTTACTGTTAGTTTTATTGGTGTTTTAAGAAATAGCTTTGATACAAACAGTGGTAAATTTCAAACTTTTATTTTTTTATTTTTGGCCTATGAAATCGACCAGTGTGCGCTGGTCTCAATATAGACGATGAGCTGACAGCTTCATTAATGTTAGCAGGTCTGTCGGACGAATTTCGTCGATTCGTACTTGCCGTTGAAAATACAGAAGAGAAATTCACCATCGATAGTGTAAAAAATATTCTATTGCAAAATTTTATAGGTCAAATAAGAGTGGTAAAAAGTTTTATGTTTGTACATATATTCGAAAGAAAATCAAATTCGAAAGTGAATTCTAATAAGTTTCGATGACATTCCTGTAAGAAAATTAGTCATTTTACTCGTGAATGTTTTAATAAGACTAAGCAAAATTATGAAAATACAAAAAAAAAAGTGTTCTTTTCGCATCTTTGCTTTCTCACCACATTCGTAATAAAGCTTAGTATCCAGCTCTCAAGAAATGTAAAAACTTCATATAAAAAAAGCTCTTAAGAAACGGACAAGAAACTTTCCCGCGATAAATTTACTTGCGCTAGTATGCAGCTCTAAAGTAATCTAGTACTAATTTTTAATACTTTTTTCAATAAAATGCGAATATGGCAAACCTGGTTTTGCGAAGAAACATCAAATCAGCAATTGTTTCTTGAAGGAAATTCAAAGTAATCGTTAAATTCATCGTAAATTAGTTAAAATCATTATTATGAAGTATATTTCATTTTGAAATGTTTTAACGGGTGATTTTTTTGAGGTTAGGATTTTCATGCATTAGTATTTGACAGATCACTTGGGATTTCAGACATGGTGTCAAAGAGAAAGATGCTCAGTATGCTTTGACATTTCATCATGAATAGACTTACTAACGAGCAACGCTTGCAAATCATTGAATTTTATTACCAAAATCAGTGTTCGGTTTTTTTTTTTTTTCGGACAAATTTTGTTCAGCGATGAGGCTCATTTCTGGTTGAATGGCTACGTAAATAAGCAAAATTGCCGCATTTGGGGTGAAGAGCAACCAGAAGCCGTTCAAGAACTGCCCATGCATCCCGAAAAATGCACTGTTTGGTGTGGTTTGTACGCTGGTGGAATCATTGGACCGTATTTTTTCAACGATGCTGTTGGACGCAACGTTACGGTGAATGGCGATCGCTATCGTTCGATGCTAACAAACTTTTTGTTGCCAAAAATGGAAGAACTGAACTTGGTTGACATGTGGTTTCAACAAGATGGCGCTACATGCCACACAGCTCGCGATTCTATGGCCATTTTGAGGGAAAACTTCGGACAACAATTCATCTCAAGAAATGGACCCGTAAGTTGGCCACCAAGATCATGCGATTTAACGCCTTTAGACTATTTTTTGTGGGGCTACGTCAAGTCTAAAGTAGGGATGGCAAAATTGGTTACAGAATCGATTCTCGATTCTGATTATTTTTCTATATTTTCCGATTCTAAGAATCGATTATCCGGGGGCAAAAATCGATTCTAATCGATTTTAAATTAAAAGGACAAAAATTTATTTATTAAATCACAAGGCATAAATTGAATGAGTAATTCAAATCGATTAAATAAAACACAAAAATAGTTAAAAACAATTATATTGTTTTTTTTTTAAAATAAGGTACAGGGAACATTACATTTCATTTACATTTTTTTTTAAATAATTCAAGTTGTTTAAAGAAGTTTAATAAAATAAGTTTTTAAATAAATTTAATATATGTAAAAGAACAATAAGCTAATTGTCAGTTTAAGAAAACCATACATTTTCCGGGACAGATCTTAAAAACAGAAGCATATTTAAGTGATCTGGCGTTAATATACATATTCGTAAAGTAGAACTAAAAACGAGTATTTTAAGACATTTCCCGTGAAAATTGGCGCACGTTTTCGGAAAAGCCGCTCTCCTGAACATTTACCAGTAAATTTATCGCAGGAAAGTTTCTTGACCGTTTCTTAAGCGTTTTTTTATATGAAGTTTTTACATTTCTTGAGAGCTGGATACTAAGCTTATAACTTGAAACTGGTCACTTAATTAATGGTAAAGTCGAATGTCAAGAATCGATTCTTAATCGACTCCGACTACTGAAGATCGATTCCGAAAACTCGAGTATTTTACGAGAAAACTCGATTCTCGAGTAGAATCGGAATCGAGTTTGCCATCCCTAGTCTAAAGTCTACAGAAATAAGCCAGCAACTATTCCAGCTTTGGAAGACAACATTTCCGAAGAAATTCGGGCTATTCCGGCCGAAATGCTCGAAAAAGTTGCCCAAAATTGGACTTTCCGAATGGACCACCTAAGACGCAGCCGCGGTCAACATTTAAATGAAATTATCTTCAAAAAGTAAATGTCATGAACCAATCTAACGTTTCAAATAAAGAACCGATGAGATTTTGCAAATTTTACGCGTTTTTTTTTTAAAAAAAGTTATCAAGCTCTTAAAAAATCACCCTTTATAAAACTTACCAATCTTCAAAAACATTCCTTAAACCGCAAGGAAATATTTATGTTACTACACACTTACATACATACATATTACGCACGAAGTTTATTTTCTTTGTTTATTCTCTCTTGGTCTTCTAATGTGGATCATTCACAATGCGTAACTTGCTGTCAGATTAACTTGAAGAAATAATGTATTTTTTTTCTTGAGCAATTACTTGAGAGCTGGATACCAACCTTAAAGATGAGTGGTTTGATTCGGGTGCTACTTCACATACATACCTATGACAAAAATATGATTGTAAATGAAGTCGCGTTGGAAAATAAAAACATTCTAACTGCAAATAATGAAGTAATTTAAGTTAACTCAAAAGATGACGTGAATAGATGCTTACTTGCTAATAAAATAAAAACAAAGGCTGTTGTAAAAAACGTTGAGTATGTGCCGGAGTTATGTGCGAATTCGTTATCGGTACGACAAATGACGAAAATGCCTCCATAAATGTTGTAAATGATCTGTATCGTTTAAATTGTAACATTGAGTACAATTTTTATTCAAATATTGTCAAAATGCATTTTATATTCGTGAGAATTATAATTTGTGGCACACAAGAATGGGGCACATTTGTCAAGAATATTTAAAGAAAGTGAAATGTTCTTCTGATGGTATAAACTGTGGAAAAAATAATACGGAGAAATGCGTAGTTTGTGTGAACGGAAACGCCTTAAAAACAGTGTTACTCGGCAGAAAACTTTCTTGATTTAGTACATTCAGATGTAATGTGTTCATTTTCGGTAAAATCGTTTTCTGGTGCTCGTTTTCTGTTGACATTCGTGGATGATTTTTCGCATAAGCTGTTTGTGGTGCCAATTAAGCACAAATCAGAAGTGTTTGCGGAATTTCAAAAAAAATTATCGAAAAACAGTGTTCGCGCAAAATACAGGTGTTTAGATCGAACAATGGCATGGAGTATGTGAATGAAAATGTTTAAAAGTTTTGTGATTCAGAAGGAATTATACATGTGGGATTTGCCACCACAACGCGCTTCCAATTTAAATGAAGACAGTACACAGTTTTTAGAAATACACTTTATTGTTTAACTTTTATTCAAATTACAGTTTGTTAATTATAGTTTTTTAATTACAGTTTTTACGGTTTATTTTTTTTTTAATTTGTTTAAAATTGCAGCTCGAAAAATATTTAAAAGTATTATATTAAAGTAATGTGCGGATTACATTTTACTTTACAAAATAACGAAAATATTAGATCGGTAATACCGAAGAAACACCTTCCGCCGATGACACCAGTTTAACGACTGACTCTAGCTTTTGTTCTCATTGTCTTTCCCACCTACCCGTCTTCGTTGGCGGAGTTGCCACCAATCTATATTCCCACATACATCAAAAAACATCACCGTATATACCTGACTAAAATGGTGTTACTAAAAGACTAAACAGAAGTTAATTGATTCGATTTTACATAAAAAGTTTTGGGCAGAGGTGGCGAATACAGCTGCGTATACATATATTAAATAGAGTTCCATTCGGGTCACACGCGAAAAGTCTCTATGAAATGCGAACTAGTAAAAAACGTAAAGTTTTTGAAAGTGTTGGGCTGTAAAGCCATGTTGCATGTGCCAAGTGAAAAGCGAAAGAATAAATCGGTTTGCATAATGATAGTTTATTGTAATGCGTCCAAAGCATATAGACTGTCCAATCCGAAAACGAAAAATATTGTAATTAGTCGTCGTATTATTTTTATTATGAAACAGAAAATAAAAATATTGTATAATAGAAATGGTCCATTGTTGTGAAATTTCTGACGGCTGTGAATCTTTCAACATTGACGATTCAGAAGAGGTAGAGTGTAAAGAATCACCAATGGTTGAAAACATGCAAACTGAATATGTTAGCAAACGCGCAAATGCGTTCGAAAAGAATCGCGGCCAAGAAAGATAGCTATAATTTTTGTATCAAATGTTCCTCAAGATTCAACTGATACTATGGCTAAACAAAATCCAGATGAGTGAAGAGTTGCAGTTCAAGATGAAATAGACTCTCAACATGGTGTTTAGTACAATTACCTGTTGGTAATAAAGCCATTAAATCTAGGTGGGCATTCAGAACCAAAATGAATGGTAATGGTGAAGTGATACGACGTAAGGCTAGATTAGTGATCAACGAATATAATCAGAAAAAAGGTGTAGATTATGAACAAACATTTGCACCTGTAGTTCAACGCACGTCATTATGGTTTTTATTGGTGTTAGCTTCACGGAAAGACTTGTTAGTACATCAAATGGATTTCTCAATACTGAGTTAGGTGATTAAATATATAAAGGGTGATTTTTTAAGAGCTTGATAATTTTAAAAAAAAAAAAAACGCATAAAATTTGCAAAATCTCATCGGTTCTTTATTTGAAACGTTAGATTGGTTCATGACATTTACTTTTTGAAGATAATTTCATTTAAATGTTGACCGCGGCTGCGTCTTAGGTGGTCCATTCGGAAAGTCCAATTTTGGGCAACTTTTTCGAGCATTTCGGCCGGAATAGCCCGAATTTCTTCGGAAATGTTGTATGAAATGTATATGGTGCAAACTGACGGTTTTGGTGACAACACTGAGCGTGTGTGTAAGTTATTAAAATCCTTATATGGACTGAAGCAGTCCAGTCGATTGTGGAACGAGAAATTTAACAACGTTCTGCTGAAGTTAGGTCTTTTACGAAACAATGTAGATCAATGTGTTTATTACAAAGTAAAGGGTAATTCGATGCTATTTGTAGCTGTGTATGTTGGCGATGTTCTATTGTTTTCAAGCGGCGAGAAAAGTATGAAAACGTTAAAAAAACAACTTTCATCAGAATTTCACATGAAAGATCTTGGTGAAGTATACTTGGTATGCGTGCTACTAGTAATACTTCGGATACGAAATCTTTGATATTCTGCCTTTGGGAAGCAATTGCCCGATGCATATCGCTTGTGCATTTGTCGGACGGTGGGCAGGATGCAGGTTGCAATTTCTATCGGAAACAAAAAATTCAAAGAGGTTAATATTTTTTAATAATTCACCTTCTAGTTAAACTAAGAAAATTAAAAAAAGTGTAAAACTTTCAAAAAAGAATTAAAAATTGAAAAAGTGGTGGTAAAAAAGTGGTTTTGACCAAACAAATTTTCTTTATATTCTTTGAAAATTTGTTCAAACTTGAATTTTTTAGTTTAAATAGAAATTGTATGCAAAAGGTTAATTTATAAATATTTATTGCAAAAAGTGTCGTTCAGGAAAAGTGTTGAATTAAAGAAGTAGCGACCCTTTGTACTAATAAATACAACAATATCATATGTTTTTGCTGAACTACATATATGCTATAGTGTTCCGATCTGATCTATGAACAATAACTCATACCAAATTTCGTGAAGATATATCGTTAAATGAGAAAGTTTCCCATGCAAGCATGTGATTCCGATCATTCAGTTTGTATGGCAGCTATATGCTATAGTTAACCGATCTGAACAATTTCTTCGTGTATTACATTATTATCTTAGAAAATAGTCCGTGCCAAAATTTGTGAATATAACGGGTGATTTTTTTGAGGTTAGGATTTTCATGCATTAGTATTTGACAGACCACGTGGGATTTCAGACATGGTGTCAAAGAGAAAGATGCTCAGTATGCTTTGACATTTCATCATGAATAGACTTACTAACGAGCAACGCTTGCAAATCATTGAATTTTATTACCAAAATCAGTGTTCGGTTCGAAATGTGTTTCGCGCGCGTGTTTTGTTCAGCGATGAGGCTCATTTCTGGTTGAATGGCTACGTAAATAAGCAAAATTGCCGCATTTGGGGTGAAGAGCAACCAGAAGCCGTTCAAGAACTGCCCATGCATCCCGAAAAATGCACTGTTTGGTGTGGTTTGTACGCTGGTGGAATCATTGGACCGTATTTTTTCAAAGATGCTGTTGGACGCAACGTTACGGTGAATGGCGATCGCTATCGTTCGATGCTAACAAACTTTTTGTTGCCAAAAATGGAAGAACTGAACTTGGTTGACATGTGGTTTCAACAAGATGGCGCTACATGCCACACAGCTCGCGGTTCTATGGCCATTTTGAGGGAAAACTTCGGACAACAATTCATCTCAAGAAATGGACCCGTAAGTTGGCCACCAAGATCATGCGATTTAACGCCTTTAGACTATTTTTTGTGGGGCTACGTCAAGTCTAAAGTCTACAGAAATAAGCCAGCAACTATTCCAGCTTTGGAAGACAACATTTCCGAAGAAATTCGGGCTATTCCGGCCGAAATGCTCGAAAAAGTTGCCCAAAATTGGACTTTCCGAATGGACCACCTAAGACGCAGCCGCGGTCAACATTTAAATGAAATTATCTTCAAAAAGTAAATGTCATGAACCAATCTAACGTTTCAAATAAAGAACCGATGAGATTTTGCAAATTTTATGCGTTTTTTTTTTAAAAAAAGTTATCAAGCTCTTAAAAAATCACCCTTTACATTGTCAAATGTGAAAGTTTTGCGTACAATAACTTGATTCCGATCGTTCAGTGTCTATGGCAGCTATATGTTATAGTGGTCCGATATTAGCAGTTCAAACAAATGAGCGGCTTCTTGAAGAAAAAATGATGTTTACAAAATTTCAAAACCATATCTTAAAAACTGAGGGAATAATTCGTATATATGTATGTAGACAGACCGACATAGCTAAATCGACTCAGCGCAACATACGGATCATTTATACATGCGTGCATACGTATTAGAGTGAAGTAGACGTGTTTTTTTTGTGTTCTTCAAATCCCTTAGCAAATTCTGCTGTTTACTGGGAAAAATTAGTTCATTTTTTGTGTGGAACATCCAGAGAGGCTAAGCCACATAAGTGGAAACCAGGCCTAAAGAAAAAGATAAGTACACTTTTGATTTTTGATAATATATAATCATCTGCACTTACCTTTTGTGTTTTTCCGCGCCAATTTTGTGAAAAAAAATACAATTATTTCCCCTTACAGGAGCGTGCACTTGTTTTGTATTTTCATTATTCTGCCGTTTTGTTTTCTTTATTTGGTGATCTATCAGCTGTTCCCCTTCTCGTGTTTTCGTGTTTTCTTTTGGTTTGCGCATTGCCAACCATCCCAAACACAAGTATCAGCTGTTCCCTTATTTCTTTTTAGTCTTCGCGTTGCCAACTACTTTAGTTTTAAGTTAGACAGTAAAGCTAGGTACTGAACGTACACATCGACGGGTGTTACCAAACTATTTTCTCGCTGAGGTATGGCCTCCGAAAATAGTATTGGGCGAACACCGGATAATCCCTTCCGAAGAATTTCTAAAATATTGAGAACACCACCCAATGGTAAAAATGAGGAACCCACCGCTATTGGATCGAATGAGAAATGTGATACTGCCGATCAAGTAAGCAAGGAGAGTAAGCCGGAGGAACTGCAAAACGGAGAAACGCTTAGCAATTTCAGCAAACTGGGCAAAAAAATAAAGAAACTGGAAAGCATGATGGCGGGTCAAAGACACATTAACCAAACCATGCGCGAACTTGTAAGCAGTATTGTGGCGCTACACGCAAAATCGGAAAAAGTAGAAAACCCATCGAGAAAAGTGAAAATAGGCAAATCATCTCAAATCACCATTGGTAGAGATGATAATACCCCAAAAAGAATGCGAGAGGCATCGGGCTTTTTACCACCCACAAAAAAGCCAAAAAACGTAGCTGAGAAAGAGCAATTATCGTATAGTGGAGCAGTAAAAAACACTCAAAAAGATACCACAACCCTTCAGAGCGCAAATGAAAGATGGGTAGAGGTGGTTAAAAAGAGGAAACCGATGGAAAAGAAAATTAAAACTAAACCGGATGCGATTATAATCACGAAGAAAGAGGGGGCGTCGTATGCAGATATTCTGCGGAAAATAAAAAGTGACAGCGGGCTTGAGGAGTTGGGTTCGAACGTAACCTATGTTCGGAAAACACTCAAAGGAGACCTGCTTTTAGAGCTGAAAAATGGAGGAGACACGAAAGCTGAATCCTTTCAAAGCGTCTTGGAAGGAGTGGTTGGAGAAATGGCTATGATACAGCCTAAAACCCACAACGTGACCATTGTATGCAAAGACTTAGACGAAATAACAACTGCCGAAGAAATTTGCTCAGCACTGAAAAGGGAGTGTGGAATCCAAAATCTAGAGACAACAAACGTCAAAAGTCTACAAAAAACAAGGAGCGGCACACAAATAGCACTTATATGCATGCGCGCTCAAGATGCTAAGGCCGCACTCAAAGTGGGAAAGATAAAGATTGGCTGGTCAATATGTCGCCTTCGGGAATACTCGCCTATCCCCAGGTGTTATAAGTGTTTCCATTTGGGTCATATGGCTCGTAAGTGTTGCAGCTTGACGGACAGATCTTCCCTATGCACGCGTTGCGGATCCGCAGGACACGTAGCAAAGTCGTGCACAAACGTTCCGAGCTGTATGCTCTGCAAAGGGGAGCACTCTGTATTGAGCACGACTTGCCCAAAGTACCTCGAGATGATGAAATCGCTAAGTAAATGAAGATACTACAGCTGAATCTAAACCATTGCGCAGCAGCACAAGATTTGCTAGATCAGATAATCATAGAAGAGAACATTGATGTCGCCATACTAAGTGAACAATACTCCCAGCGTCTGGAAAGCACATGGATTGCAGACAAAGCTGGCAAGGCAGCAATATGGTCCTGTAAAGGGCAACCTTTTAAGACCTGCTCCAGAGAAAAACATAATTGTTTCACATGGGCGAATATTCAGGGGATTTATTTTGTAAGTTGCTACGCTCGTCCCAGCGCATCAATTGCAGAATTCGAAGATTTCCTCTTAAGGCTGTCTTTAGAAACCAGAGGCAAAACACCTATTATAATAGCGGGTGATTTTAATGCTTGGTCAAGTGCATGGGGCAGCAGATGTACAAACCACCGCGGGCGGCTAACGCACTTAACAATAATGAACACCGGAACTCGAAACACTTATCAAAAAGGCAATAAAGGGTCCATAATTGACATTATGTTTGCAAACGATGCGCTGAGCAGGCACATTAAGTGGGCAGTGTCCGACATATACACAAACAGTGATCACATGGCAATTATAGCGCAAATTTCGTACTCCCGAGAGCAGGAGCTTCTAAGCAGAAACCCCTCCCGAAGGCGAAGTTGGAAACAAAAAGAGTTCGACCCAGACCTGTTTGACCTAGTCTGGAGTGCATCAAAGGCATCTGGTGACAGCGCCGCCCACTTGGTATCAGCAGTTCGAAAAGAACTCGTGGCAGCATGCGACGCAACAATGCGTAGAACGTCACATCACCACAAGCGGCGGCCTGTATATTGGTGGAATGATGAAATTTCCATGCTGAGAAAGCTTTGTCACTCAGCTAGACGGCGTCTACAGCGTAACTGGGGCGAAACTAACGAAAATCGCCTTAGGGAGGGTTTTAAAAGCTACAAGAAGCTCCTGAAGTCGGCAATTACACGAAGCAAGAAATCATGTTTTGAGAAGCTGTGTGAGGAAGCAAACCTTGACCCTTGGGGTACTGCATACAAAATTTGCATGTCCAGATTTAAAAACAAGCAGCAGCAACCTAAAGATGCCTCTTTTATGGGAAAGGTCGTCGAAACACTATTCCCGAAACACGACCGAATTTCATATGCCAAGCGACGAAACGAAGCCGCAGAGTCACCCCCGTTAGTCACGGAAGACGAACTATTGGCAATAGCAAGGAAAATCAAAAACACTAAAGCGCCTGGATTGGATGGCATACCAAACAGAGCTCTGAAGGAAGCCATAAGCTTAAAACCCCGAGTTTTCGCTAAAATGTACAACGCTTGTTTAAAGGAAGAGGTATTCCCCGACTCTTGGAAAGTACAACGTTTGGTTCTGCTCCCAAAACCAAAGAAACCACCTGAAGAACCTTCATCGTACCGACCTTTGTGTATGCTCGACACAATGGGTAAAGTGTACGAAAGTATAATACGAAACCGCTTGGAGTTAGCAATCCAGAAAGCCGGTGGACTATCAGAGAGACAATACGGCTTTATAAAGAAGAGATCCACTATTGACGCACTACGAGAAGTCGTCGATACGGCGAGATGTGCAGTAAGTGGCAAAAGATGGAAAGGTGGCACAAAAAAGTACTGCGCGCTGATTACCCTGGATGTCAAGAATGCGTTCAACTCAGCAAAATGGGCACACATAATCAAAGCCCTGGATGAAATACGGGCCCCTGAATACCTCATAAACATAATAACGAGTTACTTCAAAAACAGAAGGCTGATTTTCGAGACGGACGAAGGCGCCAAGAGCTACTCTATCTCGAGTGGTGTACCCCAAGGCTCAGTGTTAGGTCCACTATTATGGAATCTTATGTACGATGGGGTGCTAAAAAGACAGCAACCAACAGATATCAAACTAGTAGCTTATGCGGATGATCTCGTGGTGGTAGCAGTAGCCAAACATTTAGCCGACCTGAGAATTAAATGTAATGAGTGCATAAATGATCTACGCCAATGGTTCTCTTCTGTGAGTCTGAAACTGGCGGAGGAAAAAACAGAAGTTTTTACTCATAAGTACTAGGAAGATAGAAGAACGTATAGAGCTCACTATAGGGGAGTGCGAGATTACCTCACAGCCGCAATTGAAGTATCTGGGAGTAATATTGGATTCCAAATTAAAATTTAAAGAACACCTGGAGTATTCTTCCGCGAAGGCAAATAAAATCTATAATGCCCTACCGAGAATGATGACCAATAGAGGCTGTGTGCGTTCCAGCCGGCGATTCCTAATAGCGAAAGCAATGAGTTCCGTAATACTGTATGCGGCACCAGTTTGGATACAGGCAATGGATATAAAAGCGTATGCTAAACAAATAATTGCAGTACATAGGCTTTCTGCCATTCGAGTAATAAGTGCTTTCCGGACTATATCAACCGACGCTGCTGAAGTATTAGCCAGCATGCCGCCTATTGACATCCAGGGAGACGAACTCGAGCGTCTATATCAGCTATCAACGCCCAAAACAGAATCGGCAAGGATCGAGGAGAGAAACAAGAGCACTAAAATGTAGCAGGAGCGGTGGAACTCCTCATCCAAAGGGCGATGGACCCACCGACTCATACCAGATATCCACTCATGGATAGACAGACGACATGGGGACCTAGACTTTCATATGACCCAAATGCTTAGTGGACATGGGTGCTTTAGAAGCTACCTTTTCAGATTCCACAACGACATCAGTCCGAATTGTCCGACATGCGCAGGGTATATAGAAGACTCTGAGCATGTATTATTTTATTGCCCTCGATTTACGAGTACAAGGGAAAAGCTAAAAACCACACTCGGTGGTAGTTTCACGGTCGATAATTTAACGACACTCATGTGTCAGTCGACGGATAAATGGAAAGCTGTCAGCGAAGCGTCAGCATTCATAATGACCAAACTGAGATCTTTTCAACGGAATAGGCGTCCGTCAGTCCGCGCAATAGAGGAGACTTAAATGTCTTGTCCCTCCCACGAAGTAATACTTAATCGGTGGTTCCGTGGGAGAGTCTTGAGTTGGGAGTAGGTTAGGTTTAGCGGATTAAAGTTCCGCACTCCGGCTTTCGATGCTTCCCCCTACTATAAAAAAAAAAAAAAAAAAAAAAATCATTTATACATAATATGTCACCTAAAATGCAAAATTTATGTATTAGATATTAGGCTCATTATGAAACACCCATGACAGTCTACGGTCAACTATAACATATATCCCTATGCAACCATTATTCAGTAATGACGGACTTTCTTTTGTCTTTTCGAATTTTTAGTTGAAATTTATATTTCATGAAATGGAAAAAAACCGAAGTCAACTTCTGCAATGTTTCTACAAATCTATTTGAAACTTTCTTTATGTGTTTTGTGTGGGAGTTATACATATATATTTTATACGTAGTCGTCCGTTTTTCTTCATGTTCATTGCCATTGTTAAGTATACATTAGTAAACTATTCTGCAAAATTACGAGCTCTTAGCTTTTCAATTAAAGGCAGAAGACCAGGTTTTAAACTCTTCTCTTAAGAAAAACTATTCAAAATGATTCGTAAAACATTCATCCCTCATACGGGGATGAAACAAGTAAGGAAGAGCTAAGTTCGGATGTAACGAAAAAATGCATACTCTTTCAACTTGCAACAACAATATCGGAGAAATACCTTCAAGTGTTGTTTGACGATACTAACTGGTAACATCAATCGATTTGTTTATTGTCTTATTAAATTCTAGTAAATTTAAATTTTCAAGTTGATTCGAGTAATAATTTCGGAGATACAGCCTTGACAACTTGTGCGCTCGAGGCTAGATAGGTTAAGTGCGCCATCTATGACGCGTTTTTCTCGAAACTGTGTTCTTGAAGTCGGTTGGAAATGAAATTTTAATTGTTTTTTGTAAAAATGTCTGTTAAAAATCCAATTTCCACATTTTTTCCTTCGACCTGGTTCTGCATTAAGGTTTTAACTTTTTCACTGTAGATGGTCCTGTAAGGAGTTATCCTACCAACGCGGGCTCATATTTTTTCCGAGGGGTCACCGGAACTGGCGTTGTAGTGGCTGAGTTTAAAATATTTTTATCCAAAACTTTCAAAATTTCTTTGTTAATGTTGTATGTTTGTAACAATAAAATTTCTAATAAAATATTTAATTATTTATATGAGAAAAAACTTGTTGAAAAAAGGCTGTTTTTTACCCTAAGAAACCCATGTAATCCCTTATAGAACTCCTGCAGACTATTGCATTTCGAGCGATACGGACTGAGTTGCTAAAGACTCTGGTAGCTTGGCTTGAACGCAAAGTTGAGGAAGAGCTCAGACATAATTGCTGGATGTGAGTCGCTTTTTGATTTTATTTTTAGCAAAGATCTGTTTATCTGTAATAGGGGAAACCTCTCCAATTTTGTAACTACAAGAAGAGAGTTCTTGATTCCACCCGGCACGTTCGATTTCGGATTTTGTTAGTTGTGATCGACTACTATTTCTCTGACCATAAGTATATCAGTTTGGATCTTCGAGGAATTTTAGAAGCACGAAATGGGATTTTTACTACAGGAAGCTTTGACTAACTCCAGATCGCGACTCAGTGCAGTGTGCAGAACTTCTTGAAAGCCCATGTCTTCCGAAAACTTAGAAAGGCAAAGACAAAGTCGGAAATAAAGAAGGTCAAGAGAAAGCAAGGAGACACTTCTACGAAAGCATAGGAGGGTGTCACGATTCCTTAAGGTTTAGGAGGATTTTCGCGAAAAACCCTACTTCTATCGGTTATCATAGAAATGAGAAGATTGTCACTCGCCTTGGATCCGTGAGGTGTCGTTAAATCTAACGCGTAGGCGCTCAATTTGCAAGAAACCAATTTACAGAGGAAGTGCTCCACAAGGGCTTAAAGAGGGCGGCACAATCCAAGTGGGATAATTGCTCATTCCTCACAAGCAATAAGGATATTTATCCATCCTAACCATCTTCAATTAAGATATATCTGACGTAAACTCAAAGCTAAGTTATTAAAATATTAATTTGATTTACAACAGTCAATCGATGATCGGAATTTATTATAATGAGGTTATGAGGTTAAAATTGGCTCAAGCTAAAGACTTCCGGTTTTAGACCATGTTTCCTCTGGGTAGCCTAAGAGCATCCGTTGGAAGGCGAGCTAAAGTGAGATGGCGAAATATCCCCTACTGAGGGTTGTGCGCTGGTTTGGAACTCGCCACGTAAAAAATCGCCCCCAATGAAAAGATACCAACTGCCTCGGATGAGACACCCTACTTTTGATAAAGTCCTCCCTCGACGAACAAAAACCAAACCAAACCTTATAAGTCACTCATAATTCCCGTCCAGCTATATGGTGCAGAGGTTTGGACGATGACAACAACTGATGAGTTGACGTTGCGAGTTTTCGAGAGTAAAGTTCTGCCAAAGATTTATGGTACTTTGCGCGTTGGACACGGCGAATATCGCATTCGATGGAACGATGAGCTTAATGAGAAATACGACGACATTGACATAGTTCAGCGAATTAATGGACAGCGGCTACGCTGGCTAGGTCATGTTGTTCGAATGGACGAAAACACTCCAGCTCTGAAAGTATTCGACGCAGTAGCCGCCGAAAGAAGCAGAGGAAGAGGAAGACCTCTCCACTCCGTTGGAAAGACCAAGTGGAGAAGGACCTGGCTTTGCTTGGAATATCCAATAGGACAAGGTCTAAACCAACTCCATCCACATTCAGCACTAGTCCACATAGTTAATTTTTAAAAAGCTAATTTAAATTTTGTAAAATAAGGATTTGTTTTTTGATTTTCTGTGATATATTTCATAGATTGACCGATATTTTCGATAAAAAGGTCACAATAGGAAATGGGGTCCATATATTCGATACATGGGGGATTGAACAATTTTGATTCGACTGCGATAATTTTAAGTCGCAAGCTAGTACATTGCATAAACAGCTTCCGTGAAAATGTGTATCTCTTTACATTCATTGGTGCTTGAATTGTATACTAAAAAATTAAAAAATGTAGTCTAATTCGACCATATTCGCACTGCGACTTAAAAATGTTATAATAAAGCTGTCTACCGAATTTTGTTGAAATCGGCCGAGCAGGATCCGAGATTTGGATTTCACTCAAATGTGGCCACGTCTGATTGCATGAAGAATCTCCCTACATCCGAAAGAGACCCGGTGCAATTCATCTGCTCGTTACAAAACTTCAAAGTAGTAAGAATGAATCAACTCTGCAGAGCCAGATTACGGTATATTAGGCGAAAAGTGAAAGGCCTGCAGACACGGCCTTAATTTCATATAATATGTGATGACGACTGGAGAATAATGAAAAACTGTGTCCCTACACTATGCAGACAAACTTGGCTTTGAAACTTAAACTGGGATCCTCAAAAATATTTTAGCAAATAACAGTTCTACGCCAGAATTATTCACCAATTATCGCTGATAATCAGCATAATAAAGGGACAAGACTATTCTAGAATAACAAGTAACGTGCTACGAGAAACTTGTGTCAACCAGGCCCTTGACATAATCGTCAGAGGGCCAAGCGGTGAATTTTCCAGGATACTAGTCATCCTACGTCCGAAGAATAAGATAAGAAATTATACGCCCTACCCAAGAAATATATGTAGTTAAATTAAAATGCAAAAAACTAAACGATCTTAAAACAAATATCTATACCAAGGGAAATAAAAAAATCTAATCTACATAAGTAAGGAAGGGCTAAGTTCGGGTGTCACCGAACATTTTATACTCTCGCATGATAAAGTGATAATCGAGATTTCATTATCCGTCATTTACATATTTTTTTATTTTGCTGTAAAATTAATTAGATTTTAATTCTGAGAGATTTACCGATAGTTTCGGCAAAAAATTAGGTTAGGTTAGGTTAGGCACTGAGTTCTTCGTGTTCGATATCAGGGACCTTGAAAAATTATAGTCCGATCACGACAATTTTTCCATACAGAGAAGGCATCAGATGGAATTCAAAATAGCGTTATATTGGAAGAAGGCGTGGTTGGGAACCGATTTCGCCCATATTTCGTACATGTTATCAGGGTGTTATGAAAATATTATATACCGAATTTCTTTGAAATCGGTCGAGTAGTTCCTGAGATATGGTTTTTGGTCCATAAGTGGGCGACGCCACGCCAATTTTCAATTTTTAAAAAGCCTGGGTGCAGCTAGCTTCCTTCTGCCATTTCTTCCGTAAAAGTTAATATTTCTGACGTTTTTATTAGTCGGTTAACGCACTTTTAGTGATTTTCAACATAACCTTTGTATGGGAGGTGGGCGTGGTTATTATCCGATTTCTTCCATTTTTGAACTGTATATGGAAATACCTGTAGGAAACGACTCTATAGAGCTTGGTTGACATAGCTATAGTAGTTTCCGAGATATGTACAAAAAACTTAGTAGGGGGCGGGGCCACGACCACTTTTCCAAAAAAATGACGTCCAAATATGCCCCTGCTTAATGCGATCCTTTGTGTTAAATTTCACTCTAATATCTTAATTTATGGCTTAGTTATGACACTTTATAAGTTTTCGGTTTCCGCCATTTTGTGGGCGTGGCAGTGGGCCGATTTTGCCCATCTTCGAACTTAACCTTCTTATGGAGCCAAGAAATTCGTGTACCAAGTTTCATAATGATATCTCAATTTTTACTCAAGTTACAGCTTGCATGGACGGACGGACGGACAAACAGACATCCGGATTTCAACTCTACTCGTCACCCTGATCACTTTGGTATATATAACCCTATATCTGACTCTTTTAGTTTTAGGACTTAGAAACAACCGTTTTGTGAACAAAACTATAATACTCTCCTTAGCAACTTTGTTGCGAGAGTATAAAAACCAATCAATCCGAAACCTGCAGTCCCGATGGAGGCTGATCCCACAATTCAATCAAGAAGAATAAATTATATAAACCAATTATATGGTCCAACAGAGGACCAAGAACCAACAGGTTGAAAAGACAAGGAAATTAATTTTATTCCAGACTCCTGTCTAACCTATCCTATTTAGAACTAACTTTAACAATCTGTAGATAAATATTCTGAATTCCGACAGTGGAACAATTGATATTAATAAAAATAACATCAAAAAGTGACGAACCAATCTACGATATACAAGATCACACCCACACACCCAGATAATCTTTGAGGTGAGGTAGAAAACTTCAAGGAATTCGTATAACTTCCCAATTTGAATTGTTGCAAAAAATCAGATTCATCGGGGGAGAACGAATAAGGCGTTTTGTTATTTTTAACTAATAAATGCAGTAACAATACCTAGATAGAATTTGATCATGAAAATTACTCCAGGAGTATTCTTTCATCAAATTTCCTTTCCAGATATTTAGTGTATTTCTAAAGCTGTATTGGAAAGTGTTTGTTCCAAATATGAGTTCGTTTACAGAATCTTATGAACTGTACTTCTGGGTAGATTCAGCATAAGAACAAAATTGTTCGTAATGCGATTTCTGGAAAGTTTTCAAAATGGGAATATGATTTCAAGCGCTGAAGGTCCCAATATACTATAGAGAAAACATTTTCGAATATTTAAAAAAAAATCGCATCAAAAAGTGTTAAAAACTGTATGAGTTATCATGCAGACCGTGCCGGGAAAAGTAGTTTCGAGAAAAACGCGTTTAAACTTTCTTGTGCCCCAAACGAATGATATCTACCTGTGTGCATTAAACTCTCGTCGGGCGGTCAGATTTTCTGCCATAACTTTGTATCTATGGGGAATTTTTACAATCGACTTTCACAGAAATACGCTCTGGACGTATGTTACCCCTTAACATGCATTTGTGAATTTTTTTTCGTGCTACACCTTCCAAAAATACAAATTTTATCACTGCACAATATTAAATTTTATCCATTGCAAAAAATACTGTGACACGACGACACTAAATGGCTTGTAAACAAGGAATGAATGGACAGATTGAAATGAAACTTCAGATACGTTCATACGAAGAGTGTACCAATAATACAAAGGAAAATTTAGGCTGGCAGCTCTTAGCGAACTACAAAACTTATTAAACAACACGGTAATTTAAAAACACTCTCGCTACCTTAAACATTCGAACTTACATCCGGATTCCATCAAATCAGAACGAAGCAAAGAACATAGAAAAGATTTATCAACGGCCAATGGTAATTTCGAATTTACTAAATTGCCGTTCGGCTTTAAAAATTAAAGAAAGTCTCGCATTTTTCTGGTAATAGTATGTCGTAATCCCAAAAAAATTAAATTGGGTCAATACTTCACGTAGCCTCACTATATCAAACTACTGTGGCTGATACATAAATATTACTAATAATACCATCTACACTGACGGAAAAAAATTTTGGCACAGCTGATGTTGATTCTTTCAGTTCTCCGTAGCTCCGTAAATTAAAAAGGTAGGTTTAAATAATATACTTAATTTTATTTATGATATATCTATGGTTGTTTTATTACAATAATTTTAATAAAAAACGAATATATTTCAGTGGTCAAAAGTTTTAGAATATATATTAAAATATGGGATAAAATGATAATTTAATAACGGGTATTCAAAACTTATATTTTAATAACGCCATTTAAACGATTTGCATTGGAACTGATTCCCAAGATTCAGCTTTTCTACGCTTTCTTGCAAGTTTTCTTTCAATATGTTCATATACTTGTTTAAAGTTTTGTCCATTACTCCATCAGCAAACACTAAGTTCCCAACGCTCGACGCTGCTATACATCTCCAAACCGTGACACCACCACGTCCATGTCAGAGAACGTCTATCATAGAAAAGGTTCACGGCGCGGAGGTCGTAAAAATATCTTTGGCTAACTCGGTCGAGATGGTCCAGTTTCACCACTGCCAGCTCGGTAGGAGAAATTTTAACATTTTCGCTTGAACAGAGATGAGCGTGAAATAAAAATTATGCTTAAAACTATATATTGCTCTAACAGACGTATGTTCGCTCTTTTGCTTATATTTTTATACGTTTATATACAAACATGTGTATTCGTATGAATTCTTTTTGTGCATATTAATGAATACATGTGCAATTGAATACATTTGTTAATGTGAAAATAAAGCCTATTTTATAATTATTTTTTGAATATGTATATCAAATCATACTTACATATACATATTAGGGTGTGTCATTCTGAGGCAACCCTTTTTTTCAACTGAAAAACAGGTTCAAAACTTTCGAAAATGTGTAAAAAAAAAGTCACTCAAAAGATGAGCTCATAATATTAATATTAAGAGGTGCCTCTTTCAAATTTTCTGTTTTCCATATAAATTACATGGAAAAAAATCATTTTTTTTGTGGTGGTTATTGTGCGGAGGTTTTATATGTGCCCCGATAGCTGCCAGTAGGGATGGTAAACTCGATCCCGATTCTACTCGAAAATCGAGTTTTCTCGTAAAATAATCGATTTTTAAAAATCGTTTCTCAGTAGTCGAAGTGGATTAAGAATCGGTTCTTGACATTCGAAAAAAATTTAACAACAAAAATCTGTATCTTTGATTGTGGCACATAACCGGGATTGACTGTATTTTACGCGGCTTGCAAAAATCTGCGTCGATATGTATGCAAGCTCATACGTATATATTCATACACATTTACGCAAGTTTGTTGCGAAGCTGTTAGCGCGGCAAGGGAAGCGGTAACAATAGACGATCGTTTGCTTATTGTTTCGGCACAGCTCGGATTTTCTACCAACAACACAATGCTTTGCCGACAGATTGACTCATTGACATGAAAGCAAAAAACGCGAGCTTCGCTATTGGTTGTCAGTGTCAACGGAGATTTCGCATATGTACTGCATCTAGATTCTAGACAAATTTACAAACATTACCCCTATTGTCTATCATATTTGTTTACATGCACACATAATTATATATGAGCACATGTGCGACCGCTTGGTCTTTTAACATGATATCGAAACTTTTAATAATTAAAGCAAATATACATAAATATATGTACATATTTTTGTATATAAATACATATCGTCACCTGAAAGGCAAAATAACGTATCATCAAAAAATTCGAAATTGAGTGTCTTATTGAGTACACTTCACTACTTCAAATTACATACATAATAGTACATATGTTCAACATTTTCAGGTTCTGCGGTCAGATATAAACCAGTTTTAACTAATATTAAAATTTTGTTTCACTCATGTTCCATTTTATTTCGTGTTTCATTCACGCCACTGAAAATTTCAGAAAATGTTGTTACGTTATTTTGCATTTCAGGTGACGATATATGACCTGTCAAACCCATATAAAATGTATATTTAGGTTGTAACACTTGCAAAGATTTTATGGAATACAAATACATACCTAGGTCAAATTCAAAATACACACTTACATACACATGTGTTTTCATAACAAATATACATATGTATGTATGTATATCGATCTATAAATTATAAGCAGAGTCGTTTGAGCATAGTAAATAAGCGAATCTGTACGCATATATTCCTTTACATTGGAATTCGCATTATTTTTCTCATTTAACACTGAAAATGCTCAATTCTGCTACATTCATGGTGAAACACGCTTATAATTTGTCTGTGGTGAAACTGGACCATCTCGACCGAGTTAGCAAAAAATATTTTTACGATCTCCGCGCCGTGAACCTTCTCTATGATAGACGTTCTCTGTCCATGTCTTACGATATTACTAACATTGTTTTGTCAAATTCAGTATTTGCCTTTATCCATACCCACATTTGACCGTCGTTTTGGAAAATGTTAAATTTATTTTCGTTTGTGAACAATACTTTGTCCCAGAAATCCATAGCTCTGTTTTTATACTATTTAACAATTTCTAAACGCTTTTTTGTTAGCTTTGCTAATAAGAGTTTTTTTCCGAGCTATTTTGGAGTTGTACCCGTTACAAAGAAGCATCCGCTGCACATGTTTATTTAATTCTTTCTTAAATTTGCGCGGACGACCCGACTGTTCGCAACTTTGACGACAACGGACATCTTTAGAATGCTTGATTGTGCTCCAAATCGTATAACGCCTTAACTTCATTATTTATTTTACCTTTTCCGCATAGTTTTTGTTGGCGGAATGAAAATTTAAAATAATTTTTCGCTCCTCTGCATTTTACTGAATTTTAGTAATTAATGCACCCTACGCAAATTATTGTAACAAAACAACCACAAGCATTACATCAACAAGGGGTGGGCGTACTCGTATTAGCCGCGGCATTTTGGACCGTTCGTGGACGCGAGTTACATTCCTACACTCTAAACATGTAGTAATTATATACATATAGTTATGTACATATAGTAAATGCTTAATATCCTGCTAACATATAAACATAAAATTTGGGTTCTACAATAGGGTAATAATTATTAAGCAATTAATAAGGAATGATAACACAGTTAATCTTAATATTAGAAGCGAACTAACAAAGAATGTTAGTACAGTTAGCATTATGATTAGCACTAAGAAAACTAACAAGGAATGTCAATTAGGTCAGTCTTAAGATTCAGCTCAAAGAAGGCGGTTGCGAAAAAGGCCAAAGCTCTTTTTTTATTTGAAAACCATAACTGGCGCAGTCGGGTAAACTTTGATCAAAAGATCAAACAAAAGTGCAAAAAGTTTAATATAAATACTAAAATACACATTTAAAAAAAAGAAAATTGCAAAAATAGTACAAAATTCTATAAAAAACAAAAGCTACAGTGAAAAATCCCCAAAAAAAATTTTTGGTGAAAATCGAACTCAAATTTACAAAAAAAACGAAAGCTACAGTGAAAGAAAAAATCTGAAAAATTTTTGGTGAAAATCAAACCCAAGTTTATAAAAAATCACATGAAAAATGTTAAGTGAAAATAAAGCGTTATACAAAAAGCATTAAAATATTGAAAAAAGAGAAGAGAAATAAGTGCTAAAAAATTTAGAGAAAATAGTAAGTCATGCTAAAAAGTTTTAGTGACACGTATCACAAAAAAAGTACAGTATATACAAAGCTAAAATTTACAGCTTGCAACACGCGTTAAAACAGTAACTACGGAAATTGCGATATATATGTACATATATGTACATACAAGTATATATAAAGTACAGTTTCGAAAAACAAAAACAGTAAAATAATACTGTTTAATACAAAATAAGAATTGTGTAAAAATTACGGTATCGAAAAAAGGCACTACATTTTTACAATCGTCTTGTGCAACTCCACAAAAAAAAGCAAGTGAAAAACAAATATTATTGTGGAACCAACAAAACCAATTCACAGTTTAAAAACAAAAAGAAATCACATAGTAACAAACTAAAAGCCAACTTTCAAAATACGAGTATAGTAGTACAGCGTGCTTTCTACCTTATTCTTCATCAATTTTTTTTATCCAAAAAAAAACGTTCTTTTCACATATGTCTAAAAATATCTATATATTGAAAAAAAAAATAAAATAAATGAATAAAACGAAAATATATTAAGAGAAAGAGTTAAAATATTTTTGTAAAAATTAAACAATTTAACAATTATTAAAATAAAAGAAAAAACATTTCTGAAACATAAAAATATATACAGTTACGGACAATCGAACATACCCATCAAAATAAAACAAAACACACCAAGTAATACTGATTATAGTGAAAATACTAAGTTCATGTTCATCCAGAAATAGAAACAAAATACAAATAAAAAGTTTTCTAGAACGCTCAAAAGTTTTCTAAATAAATAGAAAAAAATATCTTCACTTTTACACAACTTTACATTTATTTATCTACAACTACTACAACAATGGAAAATCTACACTAAACCATCGTTGAGCTGAAGAGAGTAATCACAAGGCAGGAAGAATTGCTACAAACCCAACAACAACAAGCTTAACATCTACTGCAATTACAAATCAACCAATAGAACTGTTGTTATTGGTTCATTTGTAGTTGCAGTAGATGTTGATTCCACATGTCACCAAGGGACCATCACAATCCGAAAGCGTTTATGAAAGCAGTTGAAACCAAAATCTCTCTCTGCGGCACAGACCAGGAACTCATCCAACATTACATCAATACTCTAACAAACGAGAAAATACTGGGCACCACTGGAAAAAGAACGACAGAGTTGGAGGACAACTTATCGTGGGAAACGATCAAAGCCGAAATTCTACAAGGATCTCGTCCAAGGAAAACAGAGGTATTCATTTATTATAGGACGGTCAAAGTGAGTAATCTCATTTATAAATTTAAATATTATTATGTTTGTAATTTTTGAAAACTGAAAAGCTGACATAAACGTAATATGCATATTCGATCCTTTAAACCCGGGCATTTACAAACCGGAAAATGTTGATAGGGACCTAGTTGATATACTGTCAGAGAAAATCGATGGGCCTATAAGGGTACATATAACCGAAACGGAAACATTAAATAATAAAATCGTAAATATTCTAAATTAAAATTGCTTCAGGACAAAACGGAGATAGATTATAGACATCGAAAATATGTCGATAAAAGCAAAGCAAATTACGAAGATTGCAAGAAAAGTTATAGATCTTATGAACATAATAAGATTTCAGACAATAGACAAACCAAACCAACAAACGACAATAGACAACAAAGCGGGAACAATAACAACATACGTAATACAAATTTGAATCGAAACAATTACAACATTCGGAATAATTACGATTACGGGTGCAACAATTCTACAAATAAAATACAACCAAATTTACCGAGACAAACTAAAAGCTTTCATATGAGCGTCGATTACAATCCAAGCAAAAGTCGTTTGTCCAATAATTCAAACAAAAAACTTTCCAAACCGTTATGTTATGGAACTATCAAAGGAATTAACGAAATAAAATATAAAATTGTAACACCTTTTCCGAAAGAATTTAAGGGGTTATATACAGTTAGGAGGTCGAAAAAAAGGCATTTTTCAAGAATTTTTTCTAAGCAAACTATTTGGTTTATTGATTTGAAACTTGGCAGGTATATTATGACAACCTTAAACTATATTCGCATGTTTTTTTTTGCCAAAAATAATTATCGGGAACGTTGATATTGCCAATTTTGCAGAGGTCCGCAAAAAAAAGGCCTCTTGCGGTGAGCACGATATCTCTGGACTGGATCATCTAAAAAGCAAAAACCAGATAAATTTCATTAATATAAGAAATAATCTAGTGATTGATCGAAGGAATTAGCAAAAAAAATTTTTTTGAAAAAATGGCGTCTACTCAAAGCAAAAGGTTCGATTTTCGACCAAAATTCGTGTCTTTAATTGTTTCTAAAAATAAGAAATTTTAATCGGATGGGGAAATCCTTCGATTAAGTACTAAAAAATATAGTTAAGAAGCTTATGTAAAAATTTCAGACCGATCGGTTCAGCCGTTTCTGAGAAATCTTGCTCACCGACTTTGAAAACACCGTTTCGAGAAAAACGAGTTTAAAGTTTTGAAAGCACTTTACTTGTAGTCGGCGCGCCTTCACTAATGTGTCTATAACTTCGAAAATATTCGTCGGATCGACTTAAAATTTTGTATGTGTATAGGTAGGTAGGTATATATTAAGAAAACGTAAAAACAAAAAAATCGATTTTTTGAAAATCCTAACTGTATATAACCCCTTAACGTCTTAGGTACTTTATCATGGAAAGTAATAGATTTTAATAGCAACAAAATTTTCTTTTTCCTTTTAAAGCTAAAATTGATGTAGAAAACACATTTATTGATATATTAGATATAATTAGAGAAAGCAACTCTGCCTACAACAGCGTTTTGTAAATAGTGTAATAGTAAGAGCACAATATAGATCTCGCGAAAGGATTTCATCAAACACTGGTAGATGAAAACGATAGAAAGAAAACAGCGTTTTCTACTCCGATAGGTTACTATGAATTCTTAAGAATGCCAATGCTAAAAAAATGAAACATAAAGTATGCCATCCACAACTAAAAATTAAAATCCATGAAATAGTAAGTAATTGCGACATATGAAATAGTGGAAAATTGATAGGAATCCAATCAAAGCTAAATTTCAAATTACCGAAACACCAAATACAATTAATGAAATTGTTCATACAGATGCTTATATATACTTAATACTCTTACCGAACGTATCAGAACACTAAATTTAGAAGAAAAAGCTCCAATTACTATTCAAGTGTGTAAAACCGTAAAATTTTATAATAATTCATTTCACACCACAATAAAAGCTACACTTTTAGATGTTCAAAACAAGATTAATCCTAGCATAATTAAAAATCGGCTAGAAGAAGCAAAATTGAAGATCACTTCTAAACATAATACAAGCAAAGAAAATTACCTAGAAACAAGGACAGAAGGTTTCATTCGAAATTACGAAAACGTTAGACACAAAGAAGAACCAAAATTTATTAAAAGAAATCTAGAAAACATCAAATATTAAACGTCGTTTTAAATTTGCAACAGTCAACCATGACAACGGAAACTCTAACGACAATTAACCCATTTTAAAACAAAAATCTACCTCCTTCAGTATAATGTACAATATATAATTTTTAAAAGAAAATAAAAACAAAACATACTTTTTGTGAATTGCGAATATATGTACATATATAACCTATATAACCTATATTCCCATCAATCGTCTCAATTTTAGCAAATATATGTATAGTTACCATTGCCGAAACTAAAATTGTAAAAATATAAAACAATAATTACCTATCATAATTTATATTAATATTAAAATAAAACAACGTTTGTTTTGTTTAAGCACTATAGATACGCTACGCTATTAAAATCATATTTAAGACTTTAAATTAAAAATGTTAACAAATTACACATGTATAAAAAAACAAGAAATGCGCTGTCGTGGGACACCAGGCAGGAACGAAGTTCCTTCGGATAATGTAGAATCGATACAATTTGCAAAAAAAATACCACATGATAATACATGAAGGCAGCAACATAACAATGGCCGGCATGTACACAAGACAACACAGCTGTCCATTTTGCATGTACACAATATCGTTGTGGCCATACTAATACCTTTCACTTCAATGAAATTTTAATATTTTGTTCAAAGTGAAATTTTTTTTGTGCAAAAAATAAGTAAATAGGTATATATTTTTGTTTTAAATTATCAATTGTTATTACAAAGGATATAATAGAGTTATAATAGAGCTATTTTATGCTTTTATTTGTAAAATAACGTTAAGTTTGTAAGATCTGTGAATAATTTTACATTTTACATATTAGTGGCACCCCCACTCTTCCTCATCTCTCTATCTCCCATTCTACTGTCAACTCTACTGTCGTTAGCAAATATACGAAAATATTGAAGTTAGCGAGAACGACAACTGTCGGCCTACCGTCGTGTAGTCGTGCAGCTGTCAAAATAACAGTGTCCGTAAGAACGTCTGTATTTTAATATTTGAGAGATGTAGTTTGCAGTCTGTCGCGCTCTATGTGTTCCGCACTTCATTCAAAACTAATTTGCATACACAATAATGTTACAGATTTTCATGCCTAATTATTTTGCAAGACCTAAAAGTAGGCTAAACTAGCGATCTTACGGGTTATTTCTTACGGATATTTCTTACGAGTTATTTCTTACGGGTTATTTCTTACGGTTTTTATTATCACTTTTATTCAGTTAGCTCCCGCAGCAAAATCCTATCTTCTGCAAGCATGCCGTAAGGAACTTCGTTCCAAAAATATTTTATACTACTGAACTAATTAAAATTTAATAAAATCATTATATATTTTTGTAACGGATTCAGAAGAATCTCGAGTAGAGTAGTAGTAGATATTTAATATCGTACTAACATATAAACATAGAATTTGGGTTCCATATTAGGCTTAGTTGTGGAATAAGAGAGTGAGCGTATTTCCGGTATGCCAACGCCAACTCAATAGGGTAATAATAAGGAATGCTAAAACAGTTAATCTTAATAGCTATTAGAAGCGAACTAACAAAGAATATTAGTACAGTTAGTATAATGATTAGAAGTAAGAAAACTAACAAGGAATGTCAATCAGATCAGTCTTAAGATTCAGCTCAATAAAGGCAGTTGCGAAAAAGGCCGAAGCTGTTTTTTATTTCAAAACCATAACTCGCGTGCACATTTTGAGAGCTAGATGAGGGGATCATCGCGGGCAAACACGAAGAGGGAAATGAGAGCTACGTATGTTACCACTCAGCGCGCGCATATATGGGAAGTTACACTGTGGGTAATAATTGCAAAATTGCATAACAATTTTAAGTCTCTATATAATTACTATAAATTTATAAAATGTAAGACAAATAATAAAAGGTTTAATAAATATTTTATTTTAGTAATCATTTTTTTAATATGTCTTTATAACAGAATTTAATTTAGTTTATTTGAAATAATAAATTCTATGTTTGATTTAATCTCATTTGCTATAGCTACACGCATTATTGTACCAAAATTTAAATCAGATAACCTACTTCTTATTTTTTGTTTGTTTAAATTTATTATTGACAAAAATTGTTCACAAGTGTAGGTACTTTCAAACTTAGACATAATGTTTGAAGCAAAAAGTTTCACACCAGGGCCCGAATCGCGGCATGCGTTAACGAGCGAAATTCATGATTTTTTTTGTTTTCGGATCGTTGTACTCGCTATCGAATACGCATACTTTCAAAACGTGTTCTCGTTTGTACGAAAGAATCGAAATCTCACTCGTGAAACGTTATATAATAGTACGAATTTAAAAACAAAGTTTTCAATATATCAGTTAAAAATAATCGGTGGTAAAATGTAAGTTATTTTTCTTTTAACATGTATTTTAATTATAACTAATTATTTAAGGACAAATGTAATCAAAATAAATATTCGTCAATAAAATTTGATGAGTGATTTTATGCTACGGCATCAGAATTTAGCAAATAATATTTTGCCTAATTGTGGGCAAGGCAAAACTGCATCAAATAAGCTATGGGATGCATTGACGGTGAATCTTAACGCTACCGGGCCACCGATGAAAGATGCTAAATTTTGGCGAAAAGTAAGATCAATAAATAATATTAATTAAATAAATAAAATATTAGATAATTAAAATAATAATAATATACGAAAATGGGTATTTGCTGATCTCAATATAAAAAAGAAAACTTCATACAACAAAGCCTCGAAAGAAAGGACTGGTCCGTACGAGGAAAAGCTTTTAACTGTAGCAGAAGAGAAACTTCTTCAAGTTACGGGGATAGATGTTGCAGTTGAAGTAATCATTTTAATTGTTTTCATTTACAAAAAGTCTGCAATATGTTGAACTTATAATTTGTACTGAGAATTTTCCACCGGCCCACCGGCAGATTAAAGCATTGGTGGTACTGCGGTTGATCAATGCCCGAAAAATTTTATTTCCGATTGGAAAAAAGTAAATGCGTCTTTGGTCAGTCTAAGCCGCTTCCTGAATCTGTAAATTATTTAAAATAATACTATCTATACTAAGTTAAACGTTATAATTAAAAATTTTCTTACGCTGCTTCAGGTTAAGCCATGGGATTATTTTTATCACAAATCCTGAACCTTATGGCCATTTGGTGATGTTTTTCATCTGACTCAGATAAACTTGTATAAAAAAACACGTTAGGCTTCATTTTATTGAATGCAAAAACTAAATTTCTTCTTCTTTTTTACTGGCGTAGACACCGCTTACGCGATTATAGCCGAGTAAACAATAGCGCGCCAGCCGTTTCTACTCTCCGCTACGTGGCGCCAATTGGGTATTCCAAGCGAAGCCAGGTCCTTCTCTACTTGGTCCTTCCAAAGGACTCTCTCTCTTCTTCCTCTGCTTCCCGCGGCGGATACGGCGTCGAATACTTTCAGAGCTGGAGTGTTTTCATCCATCCGGATAACATGACCTAGCCAGCGTAGCCGCTGTCTTTTAATTCGCTGAACTATGTCAATGTCGTCGTATATCTCGTACAGCTCATCGTTCCATCGAATGCGACATTCGCCGTGCCCAATGCGCAAAGGACCACAAATCTTTCGCAGAACCTTTCTCTAGAAAGCTCGTAACGTCGAATCGTCGGTTGTTGTCATCGTCCAAACCTCTGCACCATATAGCGGGACGAGAATTATGAGCGACTTATAGAGTTTGGGTTTTGTTCGTCAAGAAAGGACTTCACTCTTCAATTGCCTACTCTCTCCGAAGTACCACCTGTTGGTGGTGTTAATGCTGGTTCCTAAATAGACGAAATTATCTACAACTTCAAAGTTATGACTGCCAACAGTGACGTGAGAGCCAAGTCGTGAGTGCGACGTCTGTTTGTTTGATGACAGGAGATATTTCGTCTTGCCCTCGTTCACTGCTAGACCCATTTGCGTTGCTTCCTTGTTCAGTCTGGAGAAAGCAGATCTAACGGCGCGGATGTTGAGGCCGATGATATCAACATCATCGGCATACGCCAGCAGAAGATTGTACCTGCTCGATTAAGTTCTACAGCTCGAATAATTTTCTCCAGCAGTAGATTGAAGAAGTCGCACCATAGGGAGTCGCCTTGTCTGAAACCTCATTTGGTATCGAACGGCTCGGAGAGGTCTTTCCCGATCCTGACGGAGCTTTTGGTGCTGCTCAACGTCAGTTTACACAGCCGTATTAGTTTTGCGGGGATACCAAATTCAGACATCGCGGCATAAAGGCAGCTCCTTTTCGTGCTGTCGAAAGCCGCTTGGAAATCGACGAAGAGGTGGTGAGTGTCGATTCTCCTTTCACTGGTCTTTTCCAAGATTTGGCGCATGGTGAATATCTGGTCGGTTGTTCATTTACCAGGTCTAAAGCCACACTGATAAAGTCCAATCAGTTTGTTGACGGTGGGCTTTAATCTTTCACACAATACGCTCGACAGAACCTTATATGCGATGTTGAGGAGGTTAATCCAACGGTAGTTGGCGCAGATAGTGGGGTCTCCTTTTTTATGGATTGGGCATAGCACATTTAAATTCCAATCGTTGGGCATACTTTCGTCCGATCATATTTTGCAAAGAATCTGATGCATGTACCTTATCAGCTCTTCGCCGCCTTGTTTGAATAGCTCGGTCGGCAATCCATCGGCCCCTGCCGCTTTGTTGTTTTTCAGGCGGGCGATTGCTATTCGAACTTCGTCATGGTCGGGCAATGGAACGTCTGCTCCATCGTCATCGATTGGGGTATCGGGTTCGTCTTCTCCTGGTGTTGTGCGTTCACTGCCATTCAGCAGGCTGGAGAAGTGTTCCTTCCATAATTTAAGTGTGCTCTGGGCACCGGTGGCTAGATCACCTTGGGGGGTTCTACAAGAGTATGCTCCGGTCTTGAAACCTTCTGTAAGCCGCTGCATCTTTTCGTAGAATTTTCGAGCATTACCCCTGTCGGCCAGCTTATCGAGCTCTTCGTACTCAAGCATTTCGGCCTCTTTCTTTTTCTGTCTACAAATGCGTCTCGCTTCCTTCTTCAACTCTCGGTATCTATCCCACTCTGCACGTGTTGCGGTTGATCGTAACGCTGCGACATGCCGCGTCTTGTCGTACCAGCTGTTTTTTTGCATTTTCCGAAAACCACTGATTTCAGTTGCAGCTGTACGTAAGGAGTTTGAAATTCCGTTCCACAGTTCCCTTGCACCGAGTTTGTGACGAGTGCTCTCAGAGAGCAGGAGTGCAAGCCGAGTAGAAAATCGTTCGGCTATCTGTTGTGATTGCATCTTCTCGACATCAAACCTTCCTTGTGTTTGTTGGCGTGTGTTTTTTGCTGCACAGAGGCGGGTGCGAATCTTGGCTGCAACAATATAGTGGTCCGAGTCGATGTTAGGACCTCGGAGCGCACGCACATCTAAAACACTGGAAACTGCCAGGTAACTTGATGAATCTTTTTATGCTGGAATCTAGTACTACAGATAACCATATTTCGGGCTCCGGTGAAGTTGATCAGCCTCAACCCATTTGGGGATGGTTCCTCGTGGAGGCTGAACCGACCGTAGTGCCAAAGATACCTTCTTTGCCCACCTAAGCACGATTTTGACATCGTGGCTGGATCATCCCTCATAAGTGCTCTCCAAGCACTCATAAAAGGCATCTTTGGTCACATCGTCCTTCTCTTCCGTCGGTGCGTGGGCGCAAATCAGCGATATACTGAAGAACCTCGCTTTGATGCGGTTTGTGACTAGACGGTCATTCACAAGGGTGAATGCGAGAACTCGGCGACGGATCTCTTCCCACCACGAATTCCACACCGAATTTGCGCTCCTTTATATGGCTACTGTAGTAAATGCCACAAGGACCTACTCGTCTCTGTCCTTGTCCCGTCCATCGCATTTCTTGAACGGCGGTGATGTCAGCCCTTACTTTCACGAGGACATCAACCAGCTGGGCAGGGGCACCTTCCCAATTAAGGGACCGGACATTCCAGGTGCATGCCGTCAAATCATAGTCCTTAATTCGTTTGCCATGGTCATCACCAAAAGGGGAGTCACTCATCCGAGGCTTGTTGTTTCCTTTCTTTGGGGGTGTATTTTTACGTGGCGGGTCCCAAACCCAGCGCACAACCCTATGCAGGGGATGTTTCGCCTTCTCACTTTAGCTCGCCTTCAAACGGATGTTCTTAGGCTACCCAGAGGATACATAAAATAAAAAACTACGATTTTATACGATCATTATAAAACTGATCTGCAGTATATAATGCACTCAACTGAATATTATTTGCCGAAAATAACGGGAAAATTTCAATTCTCTTCTTCAAGTGTACACTTCTACACACCAGCCTCGTGTTAGGCACAGAAATTGCACCACGAGCCACGCTCATGATAATCATGTTAGGCATAGAAATTGTACCACGAGCCAGGCTCGTGGAAATACGTCAAGGGTTTAAACTTCCTTATAAAAAGTAATTTCAATAGTAACTTCAGTTTATTAACACCTGTTTCTTCAAAGACATATGACCAAATCAATCTTATGAGAGCGCAATGTAAATGATTAGCCAACACCGCTTCTACCGCCCGCTTACCATAAAATTTCCTACGATTTGGGGTTTTCCCCGTAGAAACGAGTCAGCAGATTGCTCTCTCACAACGCAGGGTTGCCAATCTTGATATACTGCAGTAATTATAAAAAAATGTCTTCAATATGTTCGAAATTTTCTTAAACTAACTCAAAATCAGAGTCGAATGCTATTATTTATAAATATGTAGTACATAAACTATTTTTTAATAGTTTGATTTCAAGTAGGAACAATCATAGAATATTGTGAAGTTTTAAAATGTGCTGTTTTCTTATTAAATAAAATTATTTTTAGATACAAGTAAACTTATATAATTTTTTTCTAACAGTGATTAGAATTTCCCACCACACAAAGCTAAATAAAAACAAATATTAATGGGAAACTCTAAAAGCTCAAAATTATTTTACTTATTTTAGTTCACACAACTGTACAATTCCGATATGATATGCTGAAGACAATGAGGGCGACCGACTGCAGCAGGACTACGGTGAACTGAAAATGGCGTTGTAAATCCTTGTACATGAACATTTGTGCGAAGGCAGTAACATAACAGTGGCCGGCATGTACACAAGACAACACAGCTCTACATTTTGCATGTACACAATTTCGTTGTGGCCATACTAATACCTTGCACTTCAATGAAATTTTAATATTTTGATGAAAGTGAAATTGTTTATGCAAAAATAAGTAAATAGGTTGTTTTAAATTATCAATTGTTATTACAAATGATATAATAGAGCTATTTTATGCTTTTGTTTGTAAAATAACGTCAAGTTTGTAAGAGCTTTGAATAATTTTACATTTTACATATTAGTGGCATCACCACTCTACCTCATCTCTCTACTCTTGTCCTACTGTCGTTGGCAAATATAAAAATATATTGAAGTTAGTGAGAGCGACAACTGTCGGACTGCGGTCGTGTAGTCGTGCAGCTGTCAAAATAACTGTGTACTTAAGAGCATGTGTATTTTAATATTTGACAGATGTCGTTTGGACTCTGTCGCGATCATTGTGTTCAGCAAAGAATTTCCGTTCTTTAATTTGTGTACAATGTCAGTATTGCCGCACTATTCTGCGATGAACATCGAATTTTGGAGGAATGTAAATGATTTTTTTCGCAACTTTTTATGCCCTTCCCTCCGTAAACTTATATTTCCCTCATCTAGCCCTTGTTCGCACTTTGCGGACTAAAAATGTGCCCATGCATGACATGAACGAATTTAAGCACAGTGATAGATAACATAAACATTCTATTAGTTAGCTTTTAATTGTTAGTTAATGAGAAGGTGAAGCAACTTGTGTTAGTTTACACGAAAAATGAATCAAAAAGTATTCGTGTGTGTGTTGATTGCAGTTCTATTCTACTATTCCCAATATTTAGCAAGTGCATTATTTTTTAGGAAGGATCAGTTTGAAATTGTACGCATATTCTTTTTCGCTTCCGGTTTAATTTATAAATAAAGAGGTTTTTTTTGAATATATATAACTATTTTGTTGATAAACTGAAACTCTAAGAGGAGTTTACAGAAAAACCATTAATTTTCAAAATAAAGGACATTCTAATGTTCCTAAGATTTTAAATTACTTACTTTCCTTTCTCACAAATACTTGTTGAACGTCCAAGAAGCTGTGTTAAAGCTTCATAGTCAAGTTGCTTAATTGTATGCAAGAAATTCGTGAAGACACTTAAAAATTCTCGTTTAATATGTGGAAATCCACTAACACACATTTTCTTTAACAGATCTCGTGCTAATTTAATTTCAGTACGGGTTGGCTTTGTAGAAGGAGTGTGGTCAAACAGCAGTGTTAAACGTCGTTCCACAATGTTGTCATCTAGCAACATAGCAAAAATTAAGGCAATAATTAATTAAGGAAATTATTTAGCTTACGCTCATTTAAGAAATCTGCTTGGTTGTAGTTTTCTTCTCCTTGCAGTATAAGCCGAGATTTAACTCTGGTGATAGCACCGGTGTTATTGTTTGAAAAAACAATTAGCTGATGCTGTTCATGACAAATGATTTCATCATACACATTATTGTTGATTACCATCTGTAAGAAAAGTACATTTACTGTTAAATTTTTGACAATTTTCATGCGTGAAATAGTTAAATTTTATTGATCATAAGTTATGATTGAAAATTAACATTACATAGTATGTATTTCTATAAATATTTTATACAACTAAATGTAATGATGTCATCACAGACAGGGATTTGCATTATGTCGTAAATTAAATAACAAAGTTACATTGGCGTCAACCAAAAAGGCTTGCAAACACTTGTGCCTACGAACTTGAAATAAGCGCTTCCTACTTACATAGCTATAACTAGCTTTGTCCGCGGTGTTGCCCGTAGTTTATTAAGGAAAATATCTTATGTAATAACAGTAAAAACATGAGGATGGAGTAATATGAAGAAGTTCACGTAAGGGAGAAAAGTTCTATAATTGCCATTCACTTGGGAGTGACCAGAAACGAATCTTTTACACATCATGGCCGTTTGAAGGTGAGCTAAAGTAAGACGGCGAACCATCCTTCCTTAGGGTTGTGCGCTGGACCCGCCACGTAAAAAACTCTCCAAATTAAAAATAAACATCAGCTTCGGAAGAGTATATGGTTTAAGAGCATGCACCTGGAATGTCCTATAATTGTGAAGGTGCCGATACCCAGCTAGATGATGTTCTCGTTGAGAGAGGGATTCCGTCGCCGAGTCCTGACGTTCACCCCGAAAAGATGCCTTCTATGAGCGCCTGAAGTGCATATGGGAGAGCTGCCCCGCCACGATATCAAAATCGACCTTGGCGACTTTAACGCAAGAGTGAGCAAACAAGGTATCTTTGGCAAACGGTCGCAAAATTCAGCCTCCTAAATGAAACATCCCCAAATGGGTTGAGGCTGATCGACTTAGCCGGGCACGAAGTATGATTATCTGTAGTACTAGATTCCAGAATATGAAATTCATCAAGCTACTTGGCTGTCTACGGATCGAAAAGCCACCAACCAGGTCGATCATTTTGTGATAGACGGAAGAAACATGTTCAGTGTTTTAGATGTGCGTACGATCCGAAGTCCTAACATCGACTCGGACCACTTTATTGTTGCAGCAAAGATCGCGAAGCCTCTATGCAGCAAAAAAAAAGCACGTAAATAAACACAAGGAAGATTTTACGTAGAAAACCTGCAATTACAATAGACAACCGAACGATTTTCTACTCGGCTTGCACTCCTGCTCTCTGAGAGCACTCGTCCACAACTCGGTGCAAGGGAACTGTAGGACGGAATTTCAAACTCCTTACGTACAGCTGCAAACAAAACCATTGGTTTTCGAAAAAGGCAAAAGAAGAGCTGGTACGGAGTGCTGTGTCGCAGTGGAGAG
This sequence comes from Bactrocera dorsalis, assembly GCF_023373825.1. Classification (NCBI taxonomy): domain Eukaryota; kingdom Metazoa; phylum Arthropoda; class Insecta; order Diptera; family Tephritidae; genus Bactrocera; species Bactrocera dorsalis. The sequence continues at coordinate 58,350,578 of NC_064303.1, forward strand.
AAAACAGGCTGCCTACCTCGCAAAGTTACAATCGACCACAACACGTGCTGAATAGATACCGAGAGTTGAATAGGGAAGCGAGACGCAATTGCAGTCAAAAAAAGAGAGAGACCGACATGCTGACAGACATTAAGCTGACCGACAGAGGTAATGCTCGAATACTCTACGAAAGAAAGCATGCTCGACGAATGGTATTTAAGTGTACATCGCATGTAAGGTTCTACTAAGGGTATTGTGTTAATGATTAAAGCTCATCGTCAACAAACTGATTGGACTTTATCAGTGTAGCTTTAGGCCTGGAAATCAACAATCGACCAGATATTCACCATGAGCCAAATCTTGAAAAAGATCTGTGAAAAGAGAATCGACACACACCACCTTTCGCAGATTTTAAATCTACTTTTGACAGCACAAAAATGAAGCAAACGAAATTTCAAAGTTTCAGACAAGGCGAATTCCTTTCGTGCGATTTCTTGAATCTTCTTTTGGAGAAAATAACTCGTGCTGCAGAACTACATAGAGAAGGTACCATCTTTTATAAGAGTATATATCTGCTAGCGTTCGCCGATGATATCGATATAATTGGCTTTAGCAGCCGAAACGTTAGTCCTGGTCCGAATGAACAAGGAATCGAAGCAAATGGGTCTGATGGTGAACGAGTTGACGCAGGGATATTTCAGCGTTGTAACAAAATGGGCGGTCGGAAGTGAACTCGTTATCAACCCAAGTAAAATAGAAATGGTTTTATTCAGCAGAAGATATAAGATCCCGGTAGCACATTTGCCGCAAGTGGGAGGTATTCGCCTGGAGCCGGCGGATACTGTGAAATATTTAGGGCTTATCCTGGATAAGAAGCTTTCGTGGAAGCCAAATTTCGAAGAGAGAGCAAAAAAGGCATCTATTGCCCTATACTGCTGTAGAAGAGGTATTGGCAAGAGTTGGGGCCTCTCACCGGAAGTGGTCCGAAGTAACCATTCACTCAGATAGCCGAGCGGCAATACTAAACTTGATCTTATTTACCGTGAGTTCAGGGTTAGTTGAATAATGGTCCTTTGCGCGTTGGCAACGGCGAATATCACATTCGTTGGAACGATGAGCTTATGAGCTATACGACAACATTGACACTATTGACTACGACTACGCTGGCTAGATCATGTCGTCCGAATGAACAAAACACACCAGCTCTGAAAGTATTCGACACAGTACCAGCCGGGGGAAACAGAGGAAGAGAAAGACCTCCAGTTCGTTCGAAAGACCAGATGAAGGAGGACCTGTCTTCGTTTGGAATATCCAATTGGTGACACATTACAAAAATGAAAAACCGACTGACGCGTTGTTGTTAACTACCTATGTTATCGCCTATGCGTAAGCGGTGTCTACGTCAGTAAAGAAGAATAATAATAACAGTAAAAAGTTACTATTTACATTTTCTGGAGTTAAAACCTTACGTTTGAGTTTTGAAAGATCTAGTTTCCAAATTTTATGACTGCCTGAACGGGGGTGGGAAGGATTTAGTATACCATCCCAGGATTTCGGGAATAAAATGGGTATGGTCGGATAGGGGAGATTCTTCAGATCAAGAATAGCCGCAGAAGCTTATAGTTTTTGAGATATTTGCGTTCAAATTTGAAAATTACCACTATTTGAAGTGCGTATTTTCTCGATATAAAATTAGTTTTGCACTTATATTTTTACTTTCATATCCACCAGCACTTCACTAATTCGTTTGTACATATTTATTTAACACTAGCTGACCCCGCAGCCCTTGTCCTGCGCGAAATTATGTGTTTTGAAATGAAAAGAAAGTTAAATTTATCATTTAATTTTTTTCCTAAGTAACGCAGCTCGATAAACAAAAATTTTTGGTTTCTGTTCCGGTATATATATTCTTAATCTCGATAATCTTCCCTATCCGACCATACCTATTTTATTCCCGAAATCCTGGGACGGTATGCTAAAGCCGACCCATCCCGATAAACAATATTGCGGTACTTATTGTATTTTTGGGTAAAAGAAAAGATATCTTACTCTCGATACACGCGGGAAACCCACGTACAGTTCTCTTGAGAATCAAAGGGCAATTTTAAGATTTGATAGCCCCGAATGTCCTGCCATTGCTTCAATCTTTCGTTTCAGAGTTTATTTTAGTCAAATCTAGAGAATGACTTAATTCGTCCAAATTTTAGAAGACAGAGGAGTGAGCTAGAACATAATGGCGCTGTTCAACAGATAGCCGATTCCGGGAGTGGATAAAAAACACGAGATTTGTGATATCTTACTATATCAGATATTTCGGGGACATTCAATCTACGGTCTGCCCTTACGTGATTGTGACCATATGTCAAATTATCTTCCGCGATTGCCGTTTCCGAGTCACCTGAGTGTAGCTCATAAAGACTGGGGAAAGGAAAAACAGGCACACGCAAATTCAGGCACATACACTCATACAAATGTATATTATCCCCAAAGGCCCCTGGCGGAAATCAAAGTGAGTTGTATCGTTTCCTTTCAATAAATATATTTTATATAAAGGGTGATTTTTTAAGAGCTTGATAACTTTTTTTTAAAAAAAAAACGCATAAAATTTGCAAAATCTCATCGGTTCTTTATTTGAAACGTTAGATTGGTTCATGACATTTACTTTTTGAAGATAATTTCATTTAAATGTTGACCGCGGCTGCGTCTTAGGTGGTCCATTCGGAAAGTCCAATTTTGGGCAACTTTTTCGAGCATTTCGGCCGGAATAGCCCGAATTTCTTCGGAAATGTTGTCTTCCAAAGCTGGAATAGTTGCTGGCTTATTTCTGTAGACTTTAGACTTGACGTAGCCCCACAAAAAATAGTCTAAAGGCGTTAAATCGCATGATCTTGGTGGCCAACTTACGGGTCCATTTCTTGAGATGAATTGTTGTCCGAAGTTTTCCCTCAAAATGGCCATAGAATCGCGAGCTGTGTGGCATGTAGCGCCATCTTGTTGAAACCACATGTCAACCAAGTTCAGTTCTTCCATTTTTGGCAACAAAAAGTTTGTTAGCATCGAACGATAGCGATCGCCATTCACCGTAACGTTGCGTCCAACAGCATCTTTGAAAAAATACGGTCCAATGATTCCACCAGCGTACAAACCACACCAAACAGTGCATTTTTCGGGATGCATGGGCAGTTCTTGAACGGCTTCTGGTTGCTCTTCACCCCAAATGCGGTAATTTTGCTTATTTACGTAGCCATTCAACCAGAAATGAGCCTCATCGCTGAACAAAATTTGTCGATAAACACATTTCGAACCGAACACTGATTTTGGTAATAAAATTCAATGATTTGCAAGCGTTGCTCGTTAGTAAGTCTATTCATGATGAAATGTCAAAGCATACTGAGCATCTTTCTCTTTGACACCATGTCTGAAATCCCACGTGATCTGTCAAATACTAATGCATGAAAATCCTAACCTCAAAAAAATCACCCGTTACATATATGTATGGTATAAAATTACAAAATTAAAATTGCGGTTCTGACCAAAATTCCGGTCGAAAAAGAAGATAAAATAAAAACTGTTACCAAACTGGTTTTTGTATTCGGTTTATTTTCCGGTAAAAACCGCAAACAAAACAGTTTGTTACTATAAATAGCGGATTATTGATTGCCAGTATATGCTTACCGTTGTGTTATATTGCAAAACCAATCTCAAAAACAATAAAAAATTCAAGTATTTACTTGCAGAATTTTCCAGTAATACCCCCTATACTTAATCAAGTATAAGCACGATTGCTTAAAATAAGCTACGGCAATCGTAAGCAACAATAAAAATAAAATCATATGTTAAAATAACATCTTTATATACATACATATATGTTAAATATCTATATAAATAAAAATGAATCGCCAAAATGTATGTACGCTCATAACTTTCATACGACTGAACCAAATTTGATAATTCTTTTTTTAAAATGTTCGCTGAGGTTCAGAGATGGTTTCTGCGGAGAAAAAAAATCGAATAATTGCCGGAAAACCCCTAAAAACAGCCCTTTTCTTTTTCTCATACAAACGAATGAGTGTTTGTTTATTAGTAACGCTAAGAGAACGGCTGAACCAATATTGATGAAATTTTCAAAAGAATGTTCTGTATGAATCGGGGAAGGTTTAGAAATAAAAAAACTTGAATGCTTTTCGTGAGGAAAAGTCGGAAAATTGGATTATTCCAAAAAGTTAATTTTTTCCATAAATTTTTTTTTTCAATTTTTTTGTTTTGTTTTTCAATTATTTGAATCGTTCAAATTTGTCGTTTGCTTCAAAAAATTTTGAAAATTATTCAGTGAAAATATTATGTGTGTTGCACATAGAGTGATCAATTACAAATTGAAATTTGTTACGATGCCAAGAAGAGGTTGCGCTAATATCGGTCGGCGTTCTTTTTGCCATCAACATACATTAGCATCCCAAGGCACATGACCGAGTACTCCCAGGATGCGATGACATACGTGCGGTATTATGGGTCGCGGTCAAACATCAAGCGATCGTCACGATGTCACAGCAAGACTTTTCAAGCAACAGCTTCGATGGACTTCATCTTGAAGCAACGCATATATGGTGCTGTTAGATGCTAAATGTACTCTGTTGAGTGGCAAAAGAGAGGTTTGCCGCACGCACACATTCTTCTTTGGATGGTGGAAGGTGGTTACACCAGATCAAATTGATGAAATCATTCAATCATGCGGCAGTTCCTGATGCATAAAAAGATCCAGTATTATACGAAGTGATGAAAACCAATAAGGCTCATGGACTTTGCGGACACCACAATCCCACTCCGGTTTGTATGTCTCACAATAAATGCACGAAACAGTATACATGTGCTTCTCTTTCGGAAACACAAACTAGAAATGATGGATATCCACTCTATCGGCGTTGCTCACCAGACGACAATGGCAGAAAATTCAGCATCCAATTTATAAGAGTGAATATCGAAGTTGACAACACATGGATCGTACTATATTCACCATTATTGTCTAATTCACATTCTAAACTCACCAAAGGAAGCAGCATGGCGGTTATTGGTCTTGAACGATACGGTCGATACGTGAACTGCAATAAAGCGCTTTGTAAGATATTTACATTTGCAATTCATGAACGTTTTCCGAGGGTTGTGCGTATCGTAGTTAATTTGGAGAATGGCCAAAGAGTGTATACAGTACATCCAGTGGAAACACCGCCATTATGTCTTTGCTCAACTTTCGTCAGTGATCCTTTTGCAAGGACACTCGGAAATACCTTGATATTATACATAGATTGCATCGTCGAAGAAATAATTACGCAGAAAGCAAGGGCAAGCAGTAGGTGGACATCCAAGTGTGTTATCAATTAATGCATTAGGACGAATTTACACAATCTACCCGAAAAACGACGATTGTTTCTGCCCTCGGTTGCTATTGATTAATGAACGCGGTTCAACTTCACTTGAGTAATTGCGTACTGTGAATGATACGGTGTGTGCAACTTTTTGAGAAGCAAGCCAGCAATTACAATTACGGAAAAATGATAATCACTGGAATGCAAATGCCTTCAAATCCGCATCTATTATGGGATATGAAAAATGGCATTGTCGAAGACATTTTACATCGTCTTCGCTAAACATTGGAAAGGGATCAATTTCGGTTGATACTTCCGGTGGTTTGATATCAATTCCTTCTGTCGTTTATCGATTCGCGAAAGATCGACTCCTCACGACTGTTTATCACATTGGCCAAATTATCGTAACTACGATTCCTTGAGTGCATGGGCAATGATAGCTGCCAAAAATACCGATGTTGATGACCTAAACTGGAAGAATCAAAGTCAAATTTTGGGAGACTTGCACTCATACAAATCAATCGATCGTCTTGACAATGAAGACGACGCCGTGAATTATCCAATGGAATTTCTAAATTCTTTGGAGAGGCTTTGTATGCCACAGCATCATTTGCGTCTCAAAGTTGGATCTGTCATTATTATGTTTCACAATCTTCATGCGCCCAAACTGTGTAATGGAACCCGACTGATTATGACGCAGTTATCGAATACAAGGGACAGCGATTTCAGTTTAAACGTATTCAATTTCCAGGGAAAATTGCCTTTTGCGATGACAATCAACAGGACACAAGGAAATCGGAAAATGCTATGTTTTTCACACGGCCAGATATATGTGGCGTGTTGACGAGTTGGAAACCTATCTTCTCTGTATATTTACGCACCAGAACAGAAATCAAAAAATTTTGTTTATTAAGCTGCGCTACATTAAAAACATTCTTAAGATTTTTACTTTATGATTGGATGGTGCCATCTTGTCAAAGCACGCATCCGGTTAGACGTGTGAGTCACTGTATATACATTAGGGTGCTTCAAAAAAAAAGTTTTGAATTTTTTTTTCAACTTTTACCGCATAGAATGTTAGTGATTGACAAACAAAAAATACTCCCTCAAGCCAGGCGCTGTAGCTTAACGCTAAGGGGTCGCTATTTTTTTTTAGGTTCCCATGCATTTTACGTAGGAATTTTCGTATTTTCATTCAAACTAAAATTTCACCAACTAATTTTCGTTTATCAGAAATAACCATCACATATTCAGAAAGTTCACTTTTCAAACTTTAAAAATTGTATGTATGGGAGCCTAAAAAAAATAGCTACAGCGCCTGGCTTGAGGGAGGATTTTTTGTTTGTCAATCACTAACATTTGAGGAGGTACGAGTTGCCACAACGCTGCTCAGACCCGTAGAACGACCAGGTGGTGGTCCAGGCTGTCGACGCCGCAACGAGGTTCCGCTCCCGGCAGATGGGGCACCTTGGGGTCTCCGAAGCCCGTGATGTGGTCGATGGTGGTCTTGTGCCACCACGAGGTGCGGGTGCAAGTACCGCTGCAGGCGCGGTTGCAGGTGTAGATGCCGGCGTGGTTGCCGGTGCAGTTGCCGGGGCAGCTGCCGGTCCTGTTGCAACCACAGTTCGAGACGCTGGTATAGGCCCGTATTTCACGAGCGGTCTGGTTAGTGTTCCGTTTTGCGTATGGAGATCCACGACTCGCATATGACCGTCGGAGCCATAATGTATCTTTTTTATGTGTCCAAGCCGCCACTCGGTAGGGGGTAAACAATCATCATGGATGAGGGCACAGTCTCCAAGTTTAGGCGCTTGTTCAGGAGTCTTCCAACGGTATGTTTTGTGGAGATCCTTTATGTAATCGTCTTTCCATCGGCGGCTGAAATCATGATGGAGGATTTTAATTATTTTCCACGACTGGCTCAGGATGGGTGCCACGATGGGTGCTCTTTTCAGAAAATGTCCTGGAGTTAAGGCGGTGAAAACTGAGGGGTCTTGCGAGAGTACTGTGAGTGAGAGAACGGCTTTAATTCGATTTAATAACGTCGTGAACTCTTCGTAATTGAATTTGTAATTTCCTGCTACCCGTTTGAAATTGGATTTGAAGCTTTTTACAGTTGATTCCCATAAACCGCCCATATGAGGAGCGCTTGGGGGTATAAATTGCCAATTGATACCTTGAGGGGCGTACTTTTGAACGATGTCGGGTGACACTTGTTTTAAAAAATCCACAAATTGCTTTTCTGTGGCTCGTTGAGCTCCGATAAAGGTATTGCCATTATCGCTCATGATTTTTGATGGGTAGCCACGTCGAGCGACGAAGCGAGCAAATGCCGCGAGAAAAGCCTCCGTCGTCAGATTACTACATAGCTCAAGATGTACTGCCTTTGTCGTGCGACATACAAAGAAAGCCACATAGCCTCGTCAAAAGTCTACGAAAAACAAGGAGCGGCACACAAATAGCACTTATATGCATGCGCGCTCAAGATGCTAAGGCCGCACTCAAAGTGGGAAAGATAAAGATTGGTTGGTCAATATGTCGCCTTCGGGAATACTCGCCTATCCCCAGGTGTTATAAGTGTTTCCATTTGGGTCACATGGCTCGTAAGTGTTGCAGCTTGACGGACAGATCATCCCTATGCACGCGTTGCGGATCCGCAGGACACGTAGCAAAGTCGTGCACAAACGTTCCGAGCTGTATGCTCTGCAAAGGGGAGCACTCTGTATTGAGCACGACTTGCCCAAAGTACCTCGAGATGATGAAATCGCTAAGTAAATGAAGATACTACAGCTGAATCTAAACCATTGCGCAGCAGCACAAGATTTGCTAGATCAGATAATCATAGAAGAGAACATTGATGTCGCCATACTAAGTGAACAATACTCCCAGCGTCTGGAAAGCACATGGATTGCAGACAAAGCTGGCAAGGCAGCAATATGGTCCTGTAAAGGGCAACCTTTTAAGACCTGCTCCAGAGAAAAACATAATTGTTTCACATGGGCGAATATTCAGGGGATTTATTTTGTAAGTTGCTACGCTCGTCGCAGCGCATCAATTGCAGAATTCGAAGATTTCCTCTTAAGGCTGTCTTTAGAAACCAGAGGCAAAACACCTATTATAATAGCGGGTGATTTTAATGCTTGGTCAAGTGCATGGGGCAGCAGATGTACAAACCACCGCGGGCGGCTAATTCATGAATATCTGAGTCAAACGCACTTAACAATAATGAACACCGGAACTCGAAACACTTATCAAAAAGGCAATAAAGGATCCATAATTGACATTATGTTTGCAAACGATGCGCTGAGCAGGCACATTAAGTGGGCAGTGTCCGACATATACACAAACAGTGATCACATGGCAATTATAGCGCAAATTTCGTACTCCCGAGAGCAGGAGCTTCTAAGCAGAAACCCCTCCCGAAGGCGAAGTTGGAAACAAAAAGAGTTCGACCCAGACCTGTTTGACCTAGTCTGGAGTGCATCAAAGGCATCTGGTGACAGCGCCGCCCACTTGGTATCAGCAGTTCGAAAAGAATTCGTGGCAGCATGCGACGCAACAATGCGTAGAACGTCACATCACCACAAGCGGCGGCCTGTATATTGGTGGAATGATGAAATTTCCATGCTGAGGAAGCTTTGTCACTCAGCTAGACGGCGTCTACAGCGTAACTGGGGCGAAACTAACGAAAATCGCCTTAGGGAGGGTTTTAAAAGCTACAAGAAGCTCCTGAAGTCGGCAATTACACGAAGCAAGAAATCATGTTTTGAGAAGCTGTGTGAGGAAGCAAACCTTGACCCTTGGGGTACTGCATACAAAATTTGCATGTCCAGATTTAAAAACAAGCAGCAGCAACCTAAAGATGCCTCTTTTATGGGAAAGGTCGTCGAAACACTATTCCCGAAACACGACCGAATTTCATATGCCAAGCAACGGAACGAAGCCGCAGAGTCACCCCCGTTAGTCACGGAAGACGAACTATTGGCAATAGCAAGGAAAATCAAAAACACTAAAGCGCCTGGATTGGATGGCATACCAAACAAGCTCTGAAGGAAGCCATAAGCTTAAAACCCCGAGTTTTCGCTAAAATGTACAACGCTTGTTTAAAGGAAGAGGTATTCCCCGACTCTTGGAAAGTACAACGTTTGGTTCTGCTCCCAAAACCAAAGAAACCACCTGAAGAACCTTCATCGTACCGACCTTTGTGTATGCTCGACACAATGGGTAAAGTGTACGAAAGTATAATACGAAACCGCTTGGAGTTAGCAATCCAGAAAGCCGGTGGACTATCAGAGAGACAATACGGCTTTATAAAGAAGAGATCCACTATTGACGCACTACGAGAAGTCGTCGATACGGCGAGATGTGCAGTAAGTGGCAAAAGATGGAAAGGTGGCACAAAAAAGTACTGCGCGCTGATTACCCTGGATGTCAAGAATGCGTTCAACTCAGCAAAATGGGCACACATAATCAAAGCCCTGGATGAAATACGGGCCCCTGAATACCTCATAAACATAATAACGAGTTACTTCAAAAACAGAAGGCTGATTTTCGAGACGGACGAAGGCACCAAGAGCTACTCTATCTCGAGTGGTGTACCCCAAGGCTCAGTGTTAGGTCCACTATTATGGAATCTTATGTACGATGGGGTGCTAAAAAGACAGCAACCAACAGATATCAAACTAGTAGCTTATGCGGATGATCTCGTGGTGGTAGCAGTAGCCAAACATTTAGCCGACCTGAGAATTAAATGTAATGAGTGCATAAATGGTCTACGCCAATGGTTCTCTTCTGTGAGTCTGAAACTGGCGGAGGAAAAAACAGAAGTTTTACTCATAAGTACTAGGAAGATAGAAGAACGAATAGAGCTCACTATAGGGGAGTGCGAGATTACCTCACAGCCGCAATTGAAGTATCTGGGAGTAATATTGGATTCCAAATTAAAATTTAAAGAACACCTGGAGTATTCTTCCGCGAAGGCAAATAAAATCTATAATGCCCTATCGAGAATGATGACGCTGTGTGCGTTCCAGCCGGCGATTCCTAATAGCGAAAGCAATGAGTTCCGTAATACTGTATGCGGCACCAGTTTGGATACAGGCAATGGATATAAAAGCGTATGCTAAACAAATAATTGCAGTACATAGGCTTTCTGCCATTCGAGTAATAAGTGCTTTCCGGACTATATCAACCGACGCTGCTGAAGTATTAGCCAGCATGCCGCCCATTGACATCCAGGGAGACGAACTCGAGCGTCTATATCAGCTATCAACGCCCAAAACAGAATCGGCAAGGATCGCGGAGAGAAACAAGAGCACTAAAATGTGGCAGGAGCGGTGGAATTCCTCATCCAAAGGGCGATGGACCCACCGACTCATACCAGATATCCACTCATGGATAGACAGACGACATGGGGACCTAGACTTTCATATGACCCAAATGCTTAGTGGACATGGGTGCTTTAGAAGCTACCTTTTCAGATTCCACAACGACATCAGTCCGAATTGTCCGACATGCGCAGGGTATATAGAAGACTCTGAGCATGTATTATTTTATTGCCCTCGATTTACGAATACAAGGGAAAAGCTAAAAACCACACTCGGTGGTAGTTTCACGGTCGATAATTTAACGACACTCATGTGTCAGTCGACGGATAAATGGAAAGCTGTCAGCGAAGCGTCAGCATTCATAATGACCAAACTGAGATCTTTTCAACGGAATAGGCGTCCGTCAGTCCGCGCAATAGAGGAGACTTAAATGTCTTGTCCCTCCCACGAAGTAATACTTAATCGGTGGTTCCGTGGGAGAGTCTTGAGTTGGGAGTAGGTTAGGTTTAGCGGATTAAAGTTCCGGCTTTCGATGCTTCCCCCTACTATAAAACAAAAAAAAAAAAAAAAACATAGCCTTTCATGAGAGTGGGAGACCTTAACATGGACGCGTTTATCTGGAAAGGCCCAGCAAAATCAACACCTGTTGTGGTGAAAGGCAGAGCGAAATTGCAGCGTTCAGGTGGAAGTGCTGCCATAATATGCGTTCGCATCTTCTATTTTTGCATAGTGCAAATCTTGCACGTGAAGATGCACTTCTTGATTTGCGGTTTAAGACGGGGATATAATACTCCTGGCGTACCATATGTTGCTAGCCGACCATTAGCACGAAGCAGACCTTCCGTATCCAGAGATGGGTTTAGAACTAAGAGTGAGCTCTTTTTATTAATCGGCTTCGATTCTCTTAGTAGGGATATATTGCGGCTGAGGAAGCGCAATTAGTTAGTGCGATTAGTACGACCTTTGCCTTTTTAATCATTCAAGGATGTCGGCATAATCTATTAATGTGTTAAAGGTGGCGATTTTTCGACCTTCTGTGGGATAATGTTATGGGGGATACTAGCCAAGAATCAGGAGATTCTTTCAATTATCAGGGGCCATTCCACCAGGGAGTGGTGGTGGCAAGGTGCACTGGCTTACACTCTCTTGTACCTAGATCGGCAGGATTGTCCGCACTGGCTAGGCCACTAGGTCAAGTATTTGAGACGTTCGGTTAGAAATATACTTCTTCAATGCATGTGGTGGTTTTTCCAACCAGGCTAGTACAATTTCGAAATCGGATCACATATATAAATTGCATTTTGTCATGTTTAAATGCATTTGTACCATGGCTACTAATTTGGAAAGTAGTGGTGCGCCACATAACTCAAGTCGTGGGAGACTTATAGTTTTTAAAGGTGCCACCTTTGCTTTTGCTACTAATAAGTGGCTTGTGGTCGTGGTGTCACTTTGCGTGCGCACATAGATAGTAGCGCAGTATGCCTTTTCAGAGGCGTCAAAGAGGTCAGGTAATTCGACTTTGTGTTCGCTAAAGTAGTTTACCCATCGCGGAATTTGTATCTAGGTTTTTTGTTGTACTTTCCTTTTCGAAATTAGTGTCCAACAAATTTTCGTGTGGAATATTTTTGGGTATATTGGGTATATATTTGGGAATTTCTAACTTTGTGTTGTCTGCCAATTCGTGGAGTGTTTGAATTGCTAGTTATGGTGCACAGTTAACGCCAAAGGTAACTGTTTTTAATTTGAAGTCGCATAGAGGACTGGGAGAGGATCTTCGGAACATAATACGTTGAAAATCTTGGTCGTCTTTATGTACGACTATTTGCCGATACATTTTTTCAACGTGCCCATTGAATACGTATTTGAATATATAATTTAATATCAGAAGCTTTAAATCTGGTTGGAGTGTGGGTCCCGTAAATAGAATGTCATTTAGGGAATTCCCCGAACTAGTGGTTTTCGAGGCATTAAAGACAACTCTTACTTTTGTTGTTTTTTTGTCTGGCTTTACTACTGCTTGATGTGGCAGGTAAAAGGAGTAGTATTTGCCGTTGACGATTTTCTCCTGGGTTTACTTCCTCCATATGATCTAAATGGAGGTATTCTTCTAACACACCATCATATTCAGATTTGAGTTCACCTTTTCTAAGTAGGTTTCTTTCCATACTTAGAAACTGCTGTATTGCAGAAGTGCGAGAGTGACCTAAGGCGAGTGTGTTGCTTAAGTGGTAGTCGTACGACGTACCGACCATTTTCTGATCTAGTAGTTGTGGCTTTGTAAAAGTCCTCACAATACTGATCTTCAGGGGTTGTGACCGATATGGGGGGAAGTTCTTCTAATTTTCAAAATTTTTTCAATTTGAATTGAGGTACTCGTTTAAGACTTCCTCAACTTGAGTTGTCATCGTTGTGATTGGTTCCACAACTAGTCCACTTAGGACCCATCCGAAAATGGTATTTTTTCTCAATACCTTCGAGTATTATCTGTGGTATGAGATCGCTGCCTAATAGAAGATCAATTTGAGAGTTGGGATGAATAAAAGATCGTTTACTAGTTAAATATTTAATTATGTGTAACCTTTTTGTTACGTTATTTCTAAGGTTAAGACATTGATACCGAAAATTAAATCTTTTATCAAAATATACTCCTAAAATATTTAAATTGCTTATTGTAATATCTTATATTACAATAATATCTTATATTACAATAAATAATAGCATCGTCGGCGTACATAGTGAGTTTAATGCTTTTAGTTTTAAGGCATATCTCAGTTATTTTATCAAAAGCTATTGTATAATAAAAAGCATCACCGATACAGGCGAGCCTTGCGGTATACCATTTTTGAGAGGATGCAAACAAGATAGAACATTGTTTATGCGAACCTGAAATTTCCTTAGGATCATAAAAGCTTTTACTATTATAAAAACTTTTGGACCTGTCTTCCAAGCTGCTAATTGGCTTAACACTGCGTGAATTCCTATGCGATCAAAAGCTCTTTTTGGAGGAGAGAGTGTCAGATACATAGTGTTGGAGTTGAATTAGTGAATCCATTGATGTTTGAAAGCCGTTTGGTTGTGATTTATAAAATTATTTTTTGTACCAAACCATGAAAGTCGCCTAGCAATAATTTTTTCGAAATTTTACTTAATAGGATAGCAAGGAAATTGGTCTGTAAGAAGTAGTTAGGTTCGATGGTTTATAATTGGCATAATGGTGGCTATATGCCAGTTTTGTGGGTATGAACCTATGTGGAAAATTGAGTTGTACAGGCAGAGTAGTCTTTCTTTCTGCTATAGGTAAGTTTGAAAGCATACCCTATCAATGCCTGGTGTTTTGCCCTTAGCATTTTGTAATGCAGATTCTAGTTCGCGGGAGATAATATCGCACTCTAGGCTTCTTGCTGATGCAGAGAGATTCGTTGGTGTATAGGTGGCAGATATCCAATGTTGTTTATCTGCGATATATTCTGCAAAAAAATTACTATCTTGCGAATATGTAGACCAAATATTGGCGAAAGGTTGCTGCAATATCTGCTGGATTCGTCAGAATACTTTGATGTGTATTAATGAAATTAATACTGTTGTAATTTAGTAAATATTATAATCTTATATGAATGAACATGATGGGTATATAAAAAGCGCCATCTATGATTGTCAAGCAAAATATATACTATCTGTCAAAATTACACATACACACTCACTCTGCAAAAATATTCTAGGTGTGAAGCAATAATAAAAACACGTGTGCTCTAATAAAAAGCAGAGATAAAGAAGAAATTAAATTGTATTTTATTTTGTAAAATTCACCATTTCAACAAATACGGTTGTGAGGGATTCCAGTCAAAAGTTTAATATCGGACCATACCTTTTTGGTAGTTGACGCAGGAGAGATTTTGGCAGTGAATACTTCAAAACTTTTCCTTTGAGCCGTCTTTATGGTTCTTTTAAAGAGAGCGTTTGCTTTTTTATAATTGTTCAGATTATAGTCATACATTGATATCTTGAAAGTATTCCATTATTCATTTTTTTGTCACGCAAATGACCAAGATCTTTATTCCACCAAATCGGAAAAACTTTTGAAGACTTGCGTTTGGTTTGAGGAATCGACTTATTTGCCGCAGAACGAATCAGTTTTGTGAATGCCGATGTCGCTTGGTTGATGTTGTCGATTGGAGTGGTGGGTAAACTTTTTAAAATTTCACTTTGAAATATATTCCAGTTTGCGCGTGAAATAATAAATTTTGGGAGATGCTTATATTTTTCAAAGTGGAAGTTTGTTTGAAGGGAGATCGATATAGGAAAGTGGTCACTACCTCTGAGAATAGAGGAAGCTTCCCAATTGATTCTGGGGGAGTGCTGGGGATAGGATAGGGAAAGGTCGACGCTCCTTAGGGAAGAGGGGGTAGAAAAATGTGTGGAGGCGCCATTGTTAAGAAGAATTAGGTTGCTGTCCAATAAGAAATTCTCTATGATTGCACCCCTTGTGTTTTATTTTCGGGAACCCCAAATTGTATTCCACGCGTCCAGTCTACAAAACCGGAGGTGGTCGTTGGGAAAGTAAATCTTTCAAATCAGTTTCTTTAAAAACTTGCTGGGGTGGTATATACATACATACGTATTAATCATAGTAAAGCTAAAATTTAAGTTGATTTTAAGACCTATTGCTGATAGTGTGGAATTTAAACCGATAATTTCATGGGGTAGCACTTTTGATAAAATGCAAACGCCTTTGGATGTTATGTAAATTCCAAAAATAACCGCTGTATTCCCTAGGACAGGAAATGTTGTTACTGGGAGTAACTGAGATGTGTGTTTCTTGAATACAAATAACGTCTGGGTTTTGCTCTTTTATGAGTAATAAGAGTTCATCATAATTGTTGTTGTACCCATTTATGTTCCACTGGATTATTTTAAGCGTCATTAATAAGACAGAGGGAAAAAATATTTTGTTTATCTGTATATAAGTAGTATGTTCAGATATCGTTTGTATTAAATTTCATCTTCGGATGTAATTAATTCTTGAGAGTTGGAAAGTACTTGAGAAAGGGAACGAAGGAGTTCGAAAGGTAGGGATTGGAATTGAGAAGACGGAGAGAATGGTGTGTTTATTTGGTATGGTGAAGTAATTTGGTGGACTATCAGAGTTTATGGAGCGGCGAGAGAGGTTAGTTCCGTTTGTCCGTAGAGTCCTTGAGATGTTCCTTTCTAATGCTTGAGTGGATTCCACTATGGGCGAATTGGAAATATTGGTTTGCTGTACAGGAGAAATGTTTTTAGATTGAGTGCTATTTTTGGTGAATTTGATCTTTGAATGTTGCTGGGAGAACTAATGTTGTTATTGTTTATGGTGGTGGAAGAGTCAACGATAGTGTTTGTTGTTTCGATATTTTCGTTGGAATTGGACGCTATTGAAGCATATGTGTTATTGGATAGAAATGCTGGTGTTGTTTGTTCCTTATGCATTTTTATTGCTTCGCGCATCGAACATTTGTTTATTGTTTTAATTTTTATTATCTCTTTTGCTTGTAAGAATTTGGTACAGTCTTTAGAGGATGATGCGTGTTGTTGGTAGCAGTTGATGCAAAAAATGCGTTCGCAGTCTGATGGGTGGAGATCGACGTCAGGTTGTCGAGCATGGTGCTAAGCTGTGTACTCGACAATCCTGCAGATCCTGCTAGTACGCGGACCAGCCCTCTCTGAATTTCCTAAAGGGTAGCGTAGCTAAAATAAGCAATTGGCTGCCCCTAAATGCGAAAAATTCCTTGATGATCAACAGCTTTAGATGTGTGCAGATAAATCTGCAGCACTCGCAGACTAGACGAGCATCGAAATCAGCCTTGTACAGGAACCCTGGATTAATGAAGATACCATTAAAGGGCTAAACAGTAAGAACTACAATATTTTTTACACACGTAATGAAGGTAAACCAAGGGCATGCATTTTTATCAATAAAAGTATAAATGCATTCCTTTGTCTAAATTGCAATACAGCAGACATCAGGGTGGTAACGGTGAAACAAGTGAAAAAATTTCTTCTTGGTCTCAGCCTACGTGGCTCATGACGAGGATATACCACTAGTCATAAGACTAGTCGAGGACAACAAAAAGGATGATGTCGTAATAGGTTGTGATGCCAACGCACTATGGTCTGAAATTCAAATTTTTTGGCATAAATTAGAAGGAGTGGTACTAGGCCATTGAAATTTCGCATACAGGTTATATATGACTTAGTTAAGAAAAATTCCAAGAATGGATGAAATCGGTCATTCTCCAGGGGTACCTCCCTTGGACCTATAGTAAAAATTTTTGAATTTCAGCTCCAAAAATTGCGATATCTTCACGAAAATTGGTAAATATGTTATTCTTGTAATACGCATCGACGATACCAAAAATATTTGAAATCGGCCAGTCCCTAGGAGTACCTCCCTTGGACCTATAGTAAAAATTTGGTTTCATAAAATGAAAAATTTGCATATGATAGGCAAAAGTGGTCAAATAATTTTATTATCCAAATATTTATACATATGTTTTTACTGAAACAATTATTTTTATAATAACATTGACTGTACATCTGAAATGAGAGAGAAGTTACAGAATTATTAAATTCACTTGAATATAATATAAAAAGTTATATGTACCAAGCAAATCATTCGAAATCACAGTCTTCCGTATCTAAAACTAAAGCGTTCTCCACAACGTCTGCTTCCGATATATCGGAATCAGAATTATCCGAATCGTATTCAGATCCCCATGGCAAGTGGTTGAAAATTTGAAGCTCACTTGAAGGTGTAAGCAATTGTATTACTTCTTCTGGTAGCTTCTCTCTTTTCCGATATTTTTCTCTAGCGGATAAAGACAAGCTTGAAAGAAGGGGGTCTGAAGAATCCATTGCTCTATTGAAAACATCAGTCATATTATTTTTTCTTTTCCAGCTTCCTCTTAAGCCGATCTTTTGCATCTGTGTAGCTAACCTTTGGTCGTCCTGCTTTACTTGAACAGGATTTTTCAAAATCATTCTCAGAAATTTCAATAATAGTTGTTGCGGAAACCTACTGAGGGTATTTCTCTTTAAATCTATTAACCATACGATTACATTTAGATAATTTTTGGCTAACATAAGCTAATAAATTTTGTATTTTTTTCTTATTTCATCTTTTTTCTTTAAACTTAACTCAATAGTATTAATTTCTTTAAAAACCCAATCCAAAACAACATTAGTTTTGCGATCGCCCTCTATCCAAACTCCAAGCATTTCTTCGTGTTGGAATTTAAAGGTTGCTGAAAATTACAAATGTACTTAAATGGGACAAAAACGGGTCAATGTTACATACATGATTTTAAAGAACATACGGGACAATACACACAACTTTCACTCCACAGAACACAGGTTAATACGAAATTTTCGGTTAAAAAAGCTATCAAACAAAACTCCACACTATACAGATATAACACAAAAAACCATATTTTTTTCCATTAAGTTAAAAAATAGATATCTTTCTTATATTCTTCCATTATAAATTTATTTCTTTTTTTTTCTTTTTGACTATTATCGAACAGCTGTTTTCTTACAATATTTTACTGAACTGTTTACAAGTTTGTTGTTGCTTCGGAAGCATCATGTTTTACAGCTCATATTTAGAACAGAGTTGCCATATCCAAATAATTTTTTGTATATTTTAGACCACTGAAATGTCTCAATTAATACTGCGTACCTATTTTTTTGAAATAAGAAAAAATAATTTTTGGATTTATGCCAAAAAATTTGAATTTCAGACCATAGTGCAACGCAAGGCACACTTTATGGGGAAGCTCCAGCATATACACCAGAGGTATGTATACAGAGCTATATATTACAATATATTTTAAATAGCAATTTAAGTATATGCAACAAGGGTAATAAGCCGATTTTTATTTTCCCTAGCTCTGAAAGGTTTCCGGGTACACACACGATATCAACAGACACAGACCGTTTTATGGTGGATGATTGGAGAGTGTTCATTCGCGAGAATGGACAAATATCGAAATTCTAGAAGAACAGCTTGGGAAAAATTTACAAGAATAGCACCAAAAAAACTTGAAAAAGGAGGCAAAAATAGTATCAGCAGTCCTCAAGAACTTGATAATGAGGTGGAGAAAATAGAAAATATCTTAATAATAACATTTAATAAAGCCACTGCGCGAACAGTTCTAAACAAAGAAAGTCTCCTCCTTGGTGGAATAGTGATCTTAAGAACCTGAGAACACATCTAAGGAAAGCTTTCAATGAGAGTTTCAGAACCAAAATCTGGCAACACTACAAAGATATCATAAAAAGAAACAAAAAAGCTGTCAGGAAAGCCAAATCTAGCTCATGCCGATCTTGCTGCACATCGATAGAAAGTTGCAAAGTTGCAGAGAATCCGCTAGGCAGAGAAAAATGTTATCAAAAGCTGGAAGAACCAATAGTTAAAAGGTTGGAAAATATATACGGGGTAGGCACGGGAGTATATTCCGACGATTTGGACATCTCTCTCTATCCGGCTACCGAATTCGGCTAGCATATTCCAAACGGAAGTACTGGGCATAGGGAAGGCCTGCGAAGCACTATTGGATAATGAGAGGATACATAAAGCAGCAATATACACGGATAACCATTCGGCTCTCCTGGGATTGTCGTCATCTATGACTAATTCCAGCATAGTCCTGCACTGAGCTCTCTAGAAGTCAAGCTCCACCACGACTTGATCTGGGTTTCCGGCCACAGGAACATTTTTGGCAACGAAAAAGCAAACGAATTGGCAAAAGCAGGGGCTTTCCTAAACGAACACAGAGTAGATACCAAGCCCGCTAGGATCGATCAGGAGATAGCTCAATATACAATTTTCACGATTAGCAAACAATAGATGGAAAAATATAACAAAATGACAAGAAATGAATTAACGACTTATTAAATAGGCCAAGGAACAGTATTTACAGACTAACTGATACTGTCACAGAGCATTGGACATTTGGAGAACATGAGTCCAAAATGGGTATGCGCTTCAACAACATCTGCCGAGGCTGCGAACTGGTAGGGAATAAAAAAACAATTTTTCCAATTTCTGTGTGGATGTCCTCGAAATTTCTACGAAAAGATGCGGCGGCTTACAGAAGGTTTCAAGACCGGCGCATACTCTTGTAGAACCCCCCAAGGTGATCTATCCACCGATGCCCAGAGCATACTTAAATTATGGAGGGAACACTTCTCCAGCCTGCTGAATGGCAGTGAACGCACAACACCAGGAGAAGACGAACCGGATTGCCGGCCGAGCTATTCAAATACGGCGGCAAAGAGCTGCGAAATATGGTCGGACGAAAGTATGCCCAATGATTGGAATTTAAGTGTGCTATGCCCAATCCATAAAAAAGGAGACCCAATAATCTGCGCCAACTAAAGTGGGATTAGCCACCTCAACATCGCATATAAGGTTCTGTCAAGCGTATTGTGTGAAAGATTAAAGTCCACCGTCAACAAACTGATTGGACCTTATCAGTGTGGCTTTAGACCTGGCAAATCAACAACCGACCAGATATTCACCATGCGCCAAATCTTGGAAAAGACTCGTGAAAGGAGAATCGACACACACCACCTCTTCGTCGATTTCCAAGCGGCTTTCGACAGCACGAAAAGGAGCTGCCTCTATGCCGCGATGTCTGAATTTGGTATACCCACAAAACTAATACGGCTGTGTAAGCTGACGTTGAGCAATACCAAAAGCTCCGTCAGGATCGGGAAGGACCTCTCCGAGCCTTTTGATACCAAACGAGGTTTTAGACAAGGCGACTCCCTATCGTGCGACTTCTTCAATCTGGTGCTGGAGAAAATTATTTGAGTTGCAGAACTTAATCGAGCAGGTACAATCTTTTATAAGAGTGTACAGCTGCTGGCGTATGCCGATGATATTGATATCATCGGTCTCAACACCCGCGCCGTTAGTTCTGCTTTCTCCAGACTGAACAAGGAAGCAACGCAAATGGGTCTGGCAGTGAACGAGGGCAAGACGAAATATCTCCTGTCATCAAACAAACAGACGTCGCACTCACGACTTGGCTCTCACATCACTGTTGACAGTCATAACTTTGAAGTTGTAGATAATTTCGTCTATCTTGAAACCAGCGTAAACACCACCAACAATGTCAGCCTGGAAATCCAACGAAGGATTACTCTTGCCAACAGGTGCTACTTCGGACTGAGTAGGCAATTGTAAAGTAAAGTCCTCTCTCGACGAACAAAAGCCAAACTCTATAAGTCGCTCATAATTCCCGTCCTGCTATATGGTGCAGAGGCTTGGACGATGACAACAACCGATGAGTCGACGTTGCGAGTTTTCGAGAGAAAAGTTCTGCGAAAGATTTATGGTCCTTTGCGCGTTGGCCACGGCGAATAACGCATTCGATGGAACGATGAGCTGTACGAGATATACGACATTGACATACTATAGTTCAGCGAATTAAAAGACAGCGGCTACGCTGGCTAGGTCATGTTGTCCGGATGGACGAAAACACTCCAGCTCTGAAAGTATTCAACGCAGTACTCGCCGGGAGAAGCAGTGGAAGAGGAAAACCTCCACTCCGTTGGAAGGACCAAGTGGAGAAGGACCTGGCCTCGCTTGGAATATCCAATTGGCGCCACGTAGCGAAGAGGAGAAACGACTGGCGCGCTGTTGTTGACTCGGCTATAATCGCGTAAGCGGTGTCTACGCCAGTAAAGAAGAAGAAGTGTGAATGTCCCGTATTATCGCAGATTCGACACAGAACACTTGAAATCCATCAAGCATCAAACCTTGAATGGATGTCTACAAAAAGCATATCGGACATTAGTAGCTTCATCGAAACCACAAAATGGTTTGAAAGAGAAGATGAGACGTGGCAGCAATAGCATAAAGGTCTACGACTAGTGCACCAAAATGGTGGCTAGTGCTAATTGAGCCCGAAATACAACAGGGCTCCTACCTACAGTAAAACCTGGGCAAGTATGAACTGGATACACGAGAGTTCAGGGGAGCGCAATCTCCTTCTCGCTTATAGAGGTTTCTCACTAACCTGCTATATAAATAAATAAAGATCGGCTGTCGCTTATAAAAGATACACACATACAGTAACAAATGACAAATTTAACATCTGCTTAACTTTCGTGGAACTTCCTACAATTGTTTTTGTATTGTTTTCGTAGGCATCTTGATACCTACCCCTATAAAGTATTTATATGTCGAAATCTAATGAACGTAACATATACACATACTATTAAAAATACAATACATACGAGTAGTACATAATTGGGGTACTCACAACGCGTCATAAAGCATCGTAAAATCATAAAATCAAATATTTTTATACTAGTTTAAAAAATTTGCTGTTGGATTGCATACCAAAATAAGTTTACGCAAATAAAACCCTGAACGCTATGTTTTCGGATAGTTATAACGTATAACTTAATTTTATAATATTACATATTTACTACATTCGTACTTGCTGTGTTCTTGTTATTGCTGCGTACCTCTATCAGAGAGAAATGGAATGAAAAAAAAACATCAAGATATCTTGATGAAACTTGTTAAACATGTTTCTTGTAAAAAAATTACGACATTCTTATTTCACAGTGCGAAAATTAACTAAATCGGTTGGCACTTACGCCAACTTCCCATATGACACAATTTTAAATTTTTTGGTTTTTCACCTTCCGATATACAAACCAAGAAGAAATTAAAGCTTTGCACGAACAATGTCTTTAGAGTATTCCAACTTGTGACCAAAAATTGTTCAAATCCAACAAAAACTGCTAAAGCCTGCAGGTACCGAATATTTGTCTGCCAGTACCTATAGTTGAAATTTTACCGCAAAATCGGTCAATATGCGAGATATACATACATATAATTGAAATTCAGGGACAACATTTTGGTGTGTGTTAAAAATGGATTTAATCGAGTGAATACTTCAATGAACCCCCAAATACAGGTAAACCTCCTACAACGCGGTGAATAGGTTCCTGAAAAACTCCGCGTTATAGGAGAATCTAACGCCAAACAAAAATCAGAGTTTGGTTCCTAAGGAAAAAAAATTTCAATAAAATATTGAAATTTGTATAGTAAAAATATCGGGCATGTGCTGGAAATCACGCGATTTCGTTCCGTTTCCGAAATTGCAAATCGCATGAATTAGTTTGGGGTGTGCTGAATTCCACGCGATTTCAGTGAAGTTCGAAGTTAAGTTCGAAACAGCTGATTGTCAGAGAAAAGAAAAAAATTGTTTAATTTTGAGTTGAAGATTTGTGTTAAAACGAGCGTTTTCATTCTTTCTGCTTATTTATTGAATCAAATGAACTGGAAAAGTGATGAAAAGGTTGCGCGACAACTTTTAAGAGACCACTCCAATCCTTTGGATATTCCAGGGCCTGTGTAAGTGCATGCGCAAGGCGTTCTATTAAAAATTAAAACACAACATCTTCTTGCAGTTTTATTTCCTACTACAGAATAAACAAAGAGGCCCAAAGAGAGCCGAGATCTCATAACATTTTAAGTATTTAAAAAAAAAAAATAATAAATTAAAATTATCTTGCACATTTCGTCCACTCCCACTTTTCTTCCTCTATCTCCAACATGCGTTTCTTCATATCACTTTTTTCTTTCCCAATTCTCTCCTTTATGGAATTATGCTGACGCAAAATTTCATTTTGTTCTGCGGTAAGAGAGTTCTGTATTGAAATGAGATCGCATAACTTTTCCATCGATTTTATCACTGCACCATTGCTATCTTTCAAAATATTTTTGGTGTCATCAAAACTTTCCAGGAGCTTCCCTAACGTTCCAGATATACAATCAACCGCACCTGCTTCCGTGGCCATGTGTTCTTTGATACATGCTTGCATTGAATTTGGTCTTCGCGTTCTTGTTGCAACCGCTGAAGTACTCGGTGTGGGATTTTCGTCATCAGATGATTCATTGCTATTGTCGCATTGTACACCGAATGAGGAACTTTGTGGAATACCTTCTACACAAGTATAAAGACCGCAAAGTTCTGCAATTTTTTCTTCAGTGCAGCTTAAGACAAATTGGTTGAAGGGACCTCCGCCGGTAGCTCTTGTCTCCGATTTGTTGTGTGCAATTTTTTTGCGTACGCAGCCCTTCCAGTCCGACCAAACCTGCTCAAGAAAAATTGTTAATAACCACTTATGTGTACTTAAGAATATCTCTTTTGACCTTTTTCCATCCGTTGATATCTTTTTGTGGTGGTCCTTGGCTGTTTAATTCTTTGGCTAGTTCTGCCCAAAGAGCCTCCGCTGCCACTCGGTCGCCCTTGACATAATTTTTGGCAATGTCAGGATGCTGCTGCATAAAACTTAAAAAAGTTTCGTCTTGCCTTGGCGTTTTATGCTTGCCCCTAAATTTAAAGGCATAATTAGTATATCTTAATAAATACAAATTTAAAATACTTACATTTCTAATGTTTCCTTCAATTTTTCAATAAATTCGCGTGCCCGCAGCTGCACGATTTCAAAATGGAAAACAAATGGCGGTTTCGATTTCTGGCACATGCCAAATCGTTGCGATTTGATGTTCGAAAACGAAAACGGATCAGTGAAATTCAGCACATATCAGAACGATTTCGCTGACAATTTCGTGCGAAAACGAATTGCAGCACATGCCCGTATGTGTTTAATATAATTTTGTGTATTTATTTTTTGAGTCATAAGAACATACATATTATGTAATTTAACAACATTCCATTTATTTAAGCAAAAACGAAACAAAACAAAATAAAATAAAACAAAATTTCAATTCTACGTAAAATATACAAGTTAAAAGATTTAATAAATTAAAGCCAAAATAGAACGATAACTTTTTACTCCTTCTCATCACTTAGTATGATTTGTTTCGAACGTTTTGTTCGTACTAGTTCAAAATCTGAGATTGATTCACAATGAGATTAGAGCATCCTTTCCTTATTGGTTTGAACAAATCGTCCTTGAAGTTTGTTCACTCTTATTTCGCAAATCTTTATAAATTTCTTGATAGGGAGCTAAATTGTTTAGAAGATTTCATTTAAATATTTCTGCTCTGTCACTTAAAGGGTCGTTCTCCAAAATGTATTCTTCCAACTGTTTTGTTTATTTAAAACTTTCTCGATATTTTTTAGCGAAAAGTTTTTATTTTCAACATCGGAAAGATCGCCAGAGCTACTTCCAACTGATTCTTCATTTGTCATTGTCACTAAATCTGCTTCGTTTATTTCGTCGTCCGCAATTAATTCTTGAATATCAGCCATTGTTATTTTATCAAATCCATCACCTTCTACTGCATGCGCCAATCTCACTATGCTCCTATATTCATCTTCTATTGGTGTAAAAACAGTGCCCTGAACGCCTATTTCCGTATTAGTGCTTTCCAGCAAGCTTTTAGTATTGAAGGACGAATTTCTTTAAGTGACGCATGAACAATTTCAATGGAATCAAAGTATGGACAAAATGCAAAGAATTTTATTTGGGCAAGAAAACCTTTTTCAAATTAAAATAGTAAATATTTGAAAAAATTTTCGTAAAAATAGCGTTGTATGAAAATGGCTGCATTTTGGAAACCGCGTTGGAGTGAAAACGCGTTATAGGAAACTGAATCGGTAAATTTTTTTTCTGTCAGTTGGCAGTACTGTTAGTGACCTCTATGCTAAATTTCACGCTTCGATTTGTGAGGCTCGAAAAGTGAATTCTTCGAGTATGTCTGAATGTATTGAACAATGAAGTGCGATAATGCACCATCTCATACTGCATTGGTTATTCGTGATCATTTCCCTGCATTTTCAACTTATATCGTGCCACAACCACCGCATTCGTCTGATTTACCTCGTGTAACTTCTGGCTATTCAGCAAATTCACATAACCACTCCGAGAACACCACTTTGACTCAATTGAGGATATGCTTGTAACAGCTCAATCGAAGAAAGCTCCATCACGACGTAGGATTTGTCCAAGAGCTATGATGACTGGAAAGTCGTTGGCATAAGTGTATTGCAGCGGAAGGGGATGAAATGGACAAAATTCAGCTTTCAATTCGATCACAGTAGTATACTAAATATGTATAATGATTTTTGTTTTTCTAACAAATCTTTTGTTATATACTTGTATATATACACATACACTGACCGACATATTCGACAAAAGATTTGTTAAAAAAATAAAAATCATTATACATATTTAGTATACTACTGTGATCGAATTGAAAGCTGAATTTTGTCCATTTCATCCCCTTCCGCTGCAATACACTTATATATATATATATATATTTTCATATATACAGTTGAACTTCCATAACTTAAACTCTTGAATTGGAAATGTACGTAAGTGGAACTTCGTGAAAATTTCCTTCCATAACTCGAAGCTTTTTAGTGGATTAAGGTGATTTAAGTTAGAGAAGGATTCTAATCCTCTGCGAGAGTATAAAATTTTCGGTTACTCTCAAATTTAGAGCTTATCTGTTTGTTTTAGGTTGATTTTAATATAAATACCGTTAACGCGAAGTAAAACATAGTACTAACATTAACTTAATTTAAAATGATCAGTTATACCGTATTTAGCCCTTCCTTACTTGTTGGAATAAAATTTATTCCTTCTACGGTGTTACTTTATTGAGTATTTCACTTTCAGTGGTTTCCTACAAATGAAACCCCTATAAAGGAAGTGGTTGTGTTTGTAATCCGATATCACCCGTTTTGTCACTATAAAAGGCAATGTTATAAGGATAAACGATATTTCACGACCGGTGATTTTATCAATGTCATTGAAAAACTTCTTATAGTCACTGCTATTGCTAGCCCACAATATCAGTGATTGGTGATTTTTTTACATACCACTATTTCACTGTGAATGAAATTTACGGTTGGCACCAGCCAAATTACGTGCAGTGTTTTTTTGGTGTTAGGTGTAAAAATTTTGATTTTGAATACATTTTTATTCACTGTGAACATATGCGGTGATTTTTTGGGGTTAGAGGTAGAAATAATATTTTGAATTCGATTTTTTTTAACTTATTAAATGTTTTAAAAATGACTTTCAAAATAAATAAAAAACGAAATTAAATGTGGCAATTTTTCGAAGCAATAAGTGAAACCCTTGCAAAATGCAAAATTTGCAAAAAAATTATATCATAGAAACGTAGCAATTAAACCGACGGAAAACCCAGGTACACAGCATGAAGTTACAGAAAGAAATTTACAATTCGGTAAAACATAACATTTTTACTTCACATTTCAGTGAAGAGATTTTAATATGATTTCAGAACCTTCTGCGCCCATCCAAAATAACTGCCGGAATTTGTGATACGAAGATTCTTGCAAAGGCAAAAAAAAAGTGAGCTGTCAGGTGACAGCTGGCAGATGTGAAACATCGAAATTATTTTATATATATATAGGGTGATTTTTTAAGAGCTTGATAACTTTTTTAAAAAAAAAACGCATAAAATTTGCAAAATCTCATCGGTTCTTTATTTGAAACGTTAGATTGGTTCATGACATTTACTTTTTGAAGATAATTTCATTTAAATGTTGACCGCGGCTGCGTCTTAGGTGGTCCATTCGGAAAGTCCAATTTTGGGCAACTTTTTCGAGCATTTCGGCCGGAATAGCCAGAATTTCTTCGGAAATGTTGTCTTCCAAAGCTGGAATAGTTGCTGGCTTATTTCTGTAGACTTTAGACTTGACGTAGCCCCACAAAAAATAGTCTAAAGGCGTTAAATCGCATGATCTTGGTGGCCAACTTACGGGTCCATTTCTTGAGATGAATTGTTGTCCGAAGTTTTCCCTCAAAATGGCCATAGAATCGCGAGCTGTGTGGCATGTAGCGCCATCTTGTTGAAACCACATGTCAACCAAGTTCAGTTCTTCCATTTTTGGCAACAAAAAGTTTGTTAGCATCGAACGATAGCGATCGCCATTCACCGTAACGTTGCGTCCAACAGCATCTTTGAAAAAGTACGGTCCAATGATTCCACCAGCGTACAAACCACACCAAACAGTGCATTTTTCGGGATGCATGGGCAGTTCTTGAACGGCTTCTGGTTGCTCTTCACCCCAAATGCGGCAATTTTGCTTATTTACGTAGCCATTCAACCAGAAATGAGCCTCATCGCTGAACAAAACACGCGCGCGAAACACATTTCGAACCGAACACTGATTTTGGTAATAAAATTCAATGATTTGCAAGCGTTGCTCGTTAGTAAGTCTATTCATGATGAAATGTCAAAGCATACTGAGCATCTTTCTCTTTGACACCATGTCTGAAATCCCACGTGATCTGTCAAATACTAATGCATGAAAATCCTAACCTCAAAAAAATCACCCGTTATTTAGGTTAAAAAGTACAGATTATGACAGGAACTAAGTATGGCACACAATGAAAGAATGCAATATTATGAATTTTTTCCAGAAATGATGACAGATAGTTTATTCAATAGTTTATTCAATAAACATTTATTTTCTTTATATACAATAATTTTATCCAAATATTTATTTAAAATTACGTAAACTCAATTATTTTCAGCAGTGACTTCCGTAATAGTTACATTCGAAGTAGTCTCTGACGATATTACTGTGACAATTGGTCGATGATAACCGAAGTATGTTACTAAAGTATTAGACATCACATTATCAAGATATCTAATAAATACAGCATCTATTGTTGTTCCATTTCTTGTAGTACATTCTCTCGGATTGTTGTTTATTTCCAACTGAAATTCTTCTTGGAGGAAAGAAATTAATGGCATATACTCTTATATTGGGTTGTCAAAAAAGTCTTGCGGTATTTTAGCTAGTTGGCGCTGAAAGCGCGTAGTTCTACTTTTATTCGTCGCTTCGGGTCATGCTATACCTTTTTGGAGAGCTCATTTCACGCGCTAACACGTGTTTGATTGATTGTCGTTTCTTTTAAGTCGTTCGTGAGTTATAGCGTCGCAAACATGGAGCAAAATAAAGAGAAAATATGGCATATTTTACAGTACTACTACGATAAAGGCAAAAATGCATCTATAAACCATTTGAAGAAGCTTGGAGTCACTAAGAAGCTCGACGTATGGGTGCCACACGAATTGATTCAATAAAAATACCGCAAGACTTTTTTGGCAACCCAATATATGTAGATATGATTGTCGCCGTGGCGATACAGGCCGTGGTTACGATCACCACGCTATATTATTATTATTATGGAATATATGGGCGATACGCAGTCTATACGTAGTAGTCAATACGTAGTCTATATGTAGCAGGGAACGTTTGTCATAGAGAAGGTTGACGACGCGGAGAACGTAAAAATATTTTTGGCTAACTCGGTCGAGATGAGGGAGTTTCACCACTGCCAGCTCGGCAGGAGAAATCTTAACAGTTGCGCTTGAACAGAGTTGAACATTGAATAAAAATTATGCTAAGAACAATGTTAGCTCTTTTGCTTATATTTTTATACGTTAATATGCAAACATGTGTATACATATGAATTGTTTTTGTGCATATACATATATGAATACAGGTGCAATTGAATACATTTAAATTAATTTACTTTTTCAAAGTAATATTCTTAGTTAATGTGAAAATAAGGCCTATTTTTTAACTATTTTTTG
Source organism: Bactrocera dorsalis (assembly GCF_023373825.1). Lineage (NCBI taxonomy): Eukaryota > Metazoa > Arthropoda > Insecta > Diptera > Tephritidae > Bactrocera > Bactrocera dorsalis. The sequence continues at coordinate 58,379,854 of NC_064303.1, forward strand.
TATTTGATATATTCATGCTTATGTGGACTTCATTATATATGTACATACAGCCATGGTCACGCAAATAGCACACTTTGTCGTTAGAAGCAATAAGCGCTTATACAATTGACAAAAAATTTTTTTAAATTAAAAAGGCTTAAAATATGATTACTTGTTTATTAATTTACCCATTTAAGTAAAAAATAGCAAAAAGAAATTCACGAATAATTAGTATTATTTAAAAACTTGAACTCTCTCTTAAATGGCTTGGTCACCCAAATAGCACATTTTTTTGAAAGTTAAACTTTGTTCGCAAAAATATTATAAGGAGTGAATTTTTATTACTAATTAAGGTTGTCGACGATAAAGTGATTTAATTCGAGTGGAAATGGACCATGGTAAGCACTGTAGTGCTGAAAAATAAACGGATTATGCACAATATGAAGAAATTCGGAAAAACTGTTCAGAAATTGCTGTTTTATTGAATTGTTCCCGGGAAATGGTTTATAATGGTTTTAAATTCATAAAAGCTTAGATCTCTTTAGAGAACAAAGAAAACTACAACCAAAGTGAAAGAAAACAATTACTGAAGATATTGCCATAGTCTGGAGAAGCAAACCGACCATTTTAAGCCTTCATGACAAATAATGCAGGAAACCAATTAAGAATATGGATTAAATATATCGCGGAAGACTGTTGGAAGACGTTTTATGAGGTACAACTTTTTGACTGCCCGAGTAAAAAAACCACTTCTGCCAAAACGGCACATTCAAAATCGGCTACTTTTCGTGAAAACACATAGGGATAAAGACCTTGTTTTTGGGAAAAATGTACTATAAATGGCTGAAACCAAAATTAATAGAATGGTCCTGATGGGAAAAGTAATGTTCATCGTCATAAGGGTCAATCGTTGAATTCCAGGTACATAAAAAAGACGATAAAACACGCAGGTGGAAATATGATGATATGGGGTGCATTTTCCTGGCATGGCGTAGGCCCAATTATTCCCATTTAAGCGAAAACGGATCGGTACCAATATTAAGGAACGAAATGAAACCATTTGCTTTCAATTGCATGCCCCTTCGCTGTATTTTTATGCAGGATAACGACAATAAGCACACAGCCAAAATTCAAAAGGATTGGCTTAAGAAAGAAAAAAAAAAATGTTTTGGATTAGCCAACATTAAGCCCTGACCTTAATCCAATAGAAAACTTATGTAACGATGTTAACTTTAAAATTGCTGCTAAAAATTTTACAAATTTTAAGGATTTATGGGAAGATATTAAGGAAGCTTGGTACTCCATCCCAAGGAAGAGATGCGAGAAGCTTGTAGAAAATATGGTTTACGGATTTGATGCTGTAATTGAAAATCTGGGATATAGTTAGAACCAAGTATCAGCAACGTAAGCATAATATGCCACCAAATCGTTGATTAAATTTCACAATAAATTTGCAGGTTTGGTAAAATGTGCTATTTGGGTGACCAAGCCATTTTAGAGGTAGTTCAAGTTTTTCAAATAATACTAATTATTTGTGAATTGCTATTTGGGTTTTTTACTTAAATGGATAAATTAATAACCAAGTAATCATATTTTAAGCTCTTTTTACTTTTTTAAAGATCTTTGTCAATTGTATTAGCGCTTATTACTTCCTATGACTAAGTGTGCTATTTGCGTGACCACGGCTGTTTGCATATAACAAACTATCATAATATATTAAAAAAATTGAAAATATTACAATAGTGATAAATGTACATGAATCGTATACATATTTTATCATTCGAAACTTATAAGTATATATTCACATGTATCATGACCATATGTACATATATATGTATGTTCGCTTTCGCGAATTCAAATCATATTATCACTTATCAGTAATAACAAGTGCGCGCTGCTCGCATGTACATACATAAATACTTATGTGCATATGACATTCCCACACAAATAATGTATACACCAGAGAACTGCAAAAATCACTATTTTGTTGATTTACTCATACGCGAACTGTTTCATTCAACTCAACTCACTGAAAAAAATACAGTGATGAGTAAAAATCAACTCAATTTGCCGTACATATCATTCCGAACATCTTGAGTCTTCGGTTCAGAATTTCTCACTCAATTCAACTCACTGAACAGAAGTCAGCGTTCAATAAAATGGGCATGTGTTGACGAAAGCATGATTCGGTTCAATTTGAGTTGATCGTGTATGAGTAAACGATTAGCGACAAGACGACACGATGTGAGCGTTACGACTGCATGTACAGTAACAATTTCTATCCAAGCCCCCGTTCCACGAACTGCAGCTTGTTGTTGTAGCTTGTTTTTGTTTTCGTTCTTCTCACATTTCATCTGTGCAGAAAAAGAGCCGCTTGCTGCGCGCATGAGTAAAATCATACGAGTTGATTTTTGCGAGTTGAGTGTTGTTCTTGTTCAAAACAATGATTGTTGAACCGTATGAGCAAGCGCCCGAAATCATTATACTGAACACGAGCCGAACAAACTCGGAGTGAAACAAAAAATGGCACGCACCGGAATGAATTTAAAATCAACCACGAAAATGTGAGCGCATGCAAGTTTGATCGGCTGTTCCGAACAGTGTGATTATTCGGCTGTTGAGTACGTACGAATGTTTTTCATTCACCCGAAGCCGTTCTCTGCTATACACAACATACATACTTATTTGGGTTCACATGTAGATATGTCACCAGCAAAAATTACAAATATTGTTCTACAAAAACAACAAATGCTTGAAATAGCATCACAAGTCAATATAGCAGCCAAATGTTGACTACATTTCTTACAACAAGAATAATTTCATTCATGAACGCACGCGCACTTTCAACAAATAAACTCGCTTCATTCATAAAAACAACCACTTTAACATCTCTCCGAGCATGCGTTTGCCAACAAGCGCCTTTTCGCGACGAAGGCAAACATTAGAAATCATAAATTGAACAACTTACTGATGCAAAATCGCAAAACACAAAAAACACGGAGTGACAAAAGTGGCAACATAGATGTTGTCAATTTAAAATATTTCTCAATTCTAAAATATTTTTTCGTGGCTCGCAAAAATTTGCGACGATATGTATGCAGGCTTATACGTATAAAAAGTTTGTTTTTAAAGCTGTTAGAGCCGCAAGGGAATCGATGGAAATCGGCGATCGTTCGCTTATTTTTTTGGCATAGCTCGGATTTTCTAACAACTACACAATGTTGTGACGCTTTGTCGCCGCGTCGGTCCGTCGACACATTGACTCTTTGACAAAACATGAGCTTCGCCATTAGTTGTCCGTGTCAACGAAAATTTCGCATGAGTGTACATATTCACATACATACATATGTTGCATGTAGACCAGTGTTGTCCAACGTGACTGTGTGCACGTTATGTTTGTGTTGGTTATTCTAGCTTCAACTGATCGCAAAATTCTGCTTTGATTGCCTACGAAGTTGAATACAGTAGCACAATCGTGCTTTCACAGACACTTGTCGCGACATGTTGGTGTGAGGTGTCTGGCACTGTCCGTGCGCTATTGTGCGCATAGGCCGTGGACAACGCTGATGTAGACAAATTTACAAACATTGTGCGTATGGTCGGTCATATTTGTTTACATGCACACATAATTACATATACGAGTATGTAAACCGCTACATCTTTTAAGATGATGATAAAAATTTTAATGTAAATGTATAAATTTAAAACTAATTACCTTAAACTTATATTAATTATTTGGGTAATAATACAAAATTTACTCTATGATATATTTGTAATGATTTTATGGAATCATCATGAAATACATATTTATGTAGGTAAATTTTAATATACATACGTCCATATGTATATACTACTTACATACATATATACTAAGTATATGCTTTGATACCAAATACATACCGATCATATATAAATTATATGCCGAGTCGGTAGTGCATAGAAAATCTGTAGGCGTACATTTCTTTACATTGAAATTAGCATTATATTTCTCATTTAACACCGCAAATGCTCAATTCTGCTATTTTCTAGTGTTTCAACACATTTAATACCAGGGGACACGAAAATAGCAGAATTGAGCATTTTCAGTGTTAATTGAGAAAAGTTATGCTATTTCCGATGTTAAGGAATGTACGCTTACAGATTCGCATATTTATACATACATTTTCATTAAAACGACTCTGCATATAATTTATATACCTACATATGAATGTATATTTTCTATATATTTTATATCAAAGGCGGGCAGTTGCCCGTAGTTGCCCACGAGAACTCGACGGACTTATTAATTGGCGATCCTGTTGGACCAAAACCAAAAAAAAAAACGCAAACAAGAATCGCGAAAAAAAATCAAGAAAAGAAATACAAAAATACTAGTGTGTTACTCAAAGTGTACGGTAGCAATTAGAAACGCGCTAAGCAATTAACGGCAAAGTAAAAAAGGTTGAAAAACGCTAAGTCTAAAAAGAGACATATAAGCAAAAAATCTCAGCGCCACTTAGAAAAATATTGAAAAAATTTCGAGTGTGTGTTTGTGCCACCTATTGCCAATTGAACGCACCACGTCTAAACAGATTACGGGCGAACAACAAGCAAACGTACGCGTTACAACAAAAAAATTTAAAACAAAAAACTACAACAGCAAATATAAAGTGATTTCAAAGTTTGAATTGAAGAAAAAAACTGAAAGTGAACATTTATGAACATTTGTGAAAATTTCAAAGAAATAAAAGAAAGTGTGTGGATCCATAAGACATTCACATAAAAAAACGCTGATATCCCCCCATAAAAACTAAAGAATCAAAAAATTTCTGTAGATCAGAAATTTCTACAAAAACATCTTATTTCATCTAAACCTTACACACGGCTGCCAACGACGACCATCGCACAACCAACCGCCAAATTCTACTCAAAAAGCAACAGCAGCAGCAAAGGCAACAATAGCCGCAACAGTAGCAACAGCAGCAACAGCAACGGTAACAACACCAGCAACAGCAACAGTAACAACAGCAGCAGTAGAAGCAACAACATAAAATGAGTTGTAAGTAAGGCCTATATTTATTAATTAAATGGGAAATAAACCCACTAATTTTATGTATAAAAAATTGTTTACTGTGAGTATTATAAAAATAATAATCATGCTACTCACAACTGCCCGTGTTTAAAAATAAAAATAAAAAATTGTATATCAAATATATACAAATTATATCAAATTAAATCTTAAAAATTATAAATGAAGGCTCGACCACCCAAATAATAAAATATTTTTAAAACCGCGATTCACTACCGCAAGGGGGAGTCTCCGGTTTATAATTTAAACTCAGTTCTGCGATTCTGAACTCCAGACCCTCCAGAATAAAAGAGTATCTTTTCCCGGAAAAGATCAAAACAAATATTTAAATACAGACAGGCAACAACATATATGCCATTTAAATATTTTTAATAGGAAGTTATTAGAATATATTTATGCAAATTTAACTATAATCAATAATTGTACTGTAGACGATATAGATAGATTAATAGCTACACAAACCGCAAATTTAAGAACTGAGATAGCTCAGTTGAGTAATATAATTAAAACTCTAACAGATGCGGCACATGTAACTGAGTATGAAACTCAAGGAATTAATGATTGCATAACATGTGACGAAAATTTTGACATAATAAAGTCTTTGCCAGAATTCTCCGGTAAATCTTATGTCAGCTGGAGAGAAGCTGCAAAGAATTCGATAAGCCTATATATTGAAGGTAGTAGAAGGTTTTTTGGAGCACTAACTATCGTCCGAAATAAGATTGTAGGTAATGCCAATGATATGTTAACTAATCATAGCAAAGTTTTGAATTTAGAAGCAATATTTGCGAGATTAGATTTTCCTTACGACGACAGACGACCAATTCACGTAATTGATCAAGAGATGAGCGTTATGAGACAAGGATTGACATCCTTAATTGATTATTATAATGAAGTCAATCAGAAACCGACATTACTAATAAATAACACTATAATGACGCACGGCACCAATTCAGATATTACCCACTAAACCAAATACTATTTACATTAACACCTACCGATTTGCCAAATGCTCTTGCTAAAGCACAAGAACTTCATTCAAATCAAATACGATCGCAATTTGCTTTGCAATTTACCAAAAACAACCATGAAATTGGTTCACGAAACCAGCCTCAAGCTAACCGAAGATATTCGAATTTTCAGAATAACTTAAGGTACCCCTAAACATAAAATTCATACCAAAGGTATGCCAATCACCCAGAACCTATGGAAGTGGATCAATCAATTTAATTAGCAAATAAACCCAATCATGTGCAAAGAAACCAACCACATGTTAGGAGTAACAGGTATAATTGGCAGACCAATTATCAGCCAACAAATATACCAAAAAGGTCAATTGAAAGTGCACAAATAAGCACACAACCTCAACCAAAAATTCAACGAATTAATAATATTGGTGAGAACCAATTTTTTGGGTAAACTCCGATTTGCCGTATGTTATTAAAACCGATACAAAAACTGAGCAAATCTTTAGAATTCTCATAGATACAGGGGCAACCAACTCATATATACGGGCAGGAATTTATAATAATAAAAACATTTACTAATAAAGAAGAAGGTTAGAGTCATTCATGGCTCGACCATAATAAAACATTTTTATAATATCAATCTTGTACAAATGAGCATTCTCCCCCGGGCATTCACACACACACCACACGATCACACCACATCAACTCAACTTCACAACACTGACACGCACCTTCATCATACCCACGTCACAAACCATCAAAACTTACATTCCACACTACACAAAAACCAACCACATCACACCAGCTGATTCCATACACAAACGAGAAGAACCATTTTTAATAACGTTTTTATCATCCTCCAGTTTTTCAACCTTTTTCCATATCAAGTCGAAAATACGCGTGTGCGATCCATTTTGAACAGCGGTTTTATCATCCTCCAGTTTTTCAACCTTTTTTCATATCAAGTCGAAAGTACGCGTGTGCGAATATCTTTCAACGGCGTGTGTGCCATCCTCCAGTTTTTCAACATTTTTCTTATCAAGTCGGAGTTACGCGTGTGCGAGCATCTTTGAACGGCGTGTGTGCCATCCTCCAGTTTCAACATGTTTTCATCCTGAGTCAGAGTTACGCGTGTGCGAGCATCTTTGAACGGCGTTTGTGTCATCCTCCAGTTTCAACATTTTTTCATCCTGAGTCAGAGTTACGCGTGTGTGAGCATCTTTGAACGGCGTGTGTGCCATCCTCCAGTTTCAACATCTTTTCATCCTGAGTCGGAATTCTCAGCCGATACTTATTTACAAAGCATTAAAAAAAGTGAGGTTATGAATTTTATATGGTCCTTCGAGACAAAACGAACGGCACTTTGGTGAAACGGTAAAATATATATATATACATATGTATATATATATGCATATATATGTAAAGCAACAACAAAAAGTTTTACATACGAAAGTGAAATTTACATGGTGAAACGTTAAAAAACAAAAAAAAACGCCACAGGAGAATAGTTCAGTGAAATCGGTGTTAATATACCTGTTTACAACAAAAACAAATTTTTATGTGCACAAATCAACATTAAATAAAAACAGAAAAAAAAAGAAAAAACCGCTAACAATAGGTAAAAAAAAAAATAATAATAATAATTATAATACGGGCGCGAACTCAAAGCTAATAAATAAATAAAAACACCCTAAATACAAATGACGATGGAGCAGGCGTTCCATTGCCCGACCATTAAGAAGTTCGAATAGCAATTGCCCGACTGAAAAACAACAAAGCGGCAGGGGCCGATGGATTGCCGGCCGAGCTATTCAAATACGGCGGCGAAGAGCTGATAAGGTGCATGCATCAGCTTCTTTGCAAAATATGGTCGGACGAAAGTATGCCCAACGATTGGAATTTAAGTGCGCTATGCCCAATCCATAAAAAAGGAGACCCCACAATCTGCGCCAACTACCGTGGGATTAGCCTCCTCAACATCGCATATAAGGTTCTGTCGAGCGTATTGTGTGAAAGATTAAAGCCCACCGTCAACAAACTGATTGGACCTTACCAGTGTGGCTACAGACCTGGTAAATCAACAACCGACCAGATATTCACCATGCGCCAAATCTTGGAAAAGACCCGTGAAAGGAGAATCGACACTCACCACCTATTCGTCGATTTCAAAGCTGCTTTCGACAGCACGAAAAGGAGCTGCCTTTATGCCGCGATGTCTGAATTTGGTATACCCGCAAAATTAATACGGCTGTGTAAACTGACGTTGAGCAACACGAAAAGCTCCGTCAGGATCGGGAAGGACCTCTCCGAGCCGTTCGATACCAAACGAGGTTTCAGACAAGGCGACTCCCTATCGTGCGACTTCTTCAATCTGCTGCTGGAGAAAATTATTCGAGCTGCAGAACTTAATCGAGCAGGTACAATCTTTTATAAGAGTGTACAGCTGCTGGCGTATGCCGATGATATTGATATCATCGGTCTCAACACCCGCGCCGTTAGTTCTGCTTTCTCCAGACTGAACAAGGAAGCAACGCAAATGGGTCTGGCAGTGAACGAGGGCAAGACGAAATATCTCCTGTCATCAAACAAACAGTCGTCGCACTCGCGACTTGGCACTCACGTCACTGTTGACAGTCATAACTTTGAAGTTGTAGATAATTTCGTCTATTAAGGAACCAGTATTAACACCACCAACAGTGTCAGCCTGGAAATCCAACGAAGGATTACTCTTGCCAACAGGTGCTACTTCGGACTGAGTAGGCAATTGAAAAGTAAAGTCCTCTCTCAACGAACAAAAGCCAAACTCTATAAGTCGCTCATAATTCCCGTCCTGCTATATGGTGCAGAGGCTTGGACGATGACAACAACCGATGAGTCGACGTTGCGAGTTTTCGAGAGAAAATTTCTGCGAAAGATTTATGGTCCTTTGCGCCTTGGCCACGGCGAATAACGCATTCGATGGAACGATGAGCTGTATGAGATATACGACGACATTGACATAGTTCAGCGAATTAAAAGACAGCTGGCTAGGTCATGTTGTCCGGATGGATGAAAATACTCCGGCTCTGAAAGTATTCGACGCAGTACCCGCCGCGGGAAGCAGAGGAAGAGGAAGACCTCCACTCCGTTGGAAGGACCAAGTGGAAAAGGACCTGGCTTCGCTTGGAATATCCAATTGGCGCCACGTAGCGAAGAGAAGAATCGACTGGCGCGCTATTGTTGACTCGGCTATCATCGCGTAAGCGGTGTCTACGCCAGTAAAGAAGAAGAAGAAATACAAATAAAATAAGAGAAAACGTTAACGTCGGCTGCACCGAAGCAAATGTTCACAGAGTCTCCGACGCTTCCTTCTGGATGTCACAAGCTGCTTGGTAAACTAACATATACAAGAAAGCGGAACACCGGCGTAAGAAGGAAATCCCACCTACACACCACTTTTTCACCAAATTTCTGAACCCAAACTCCTTGAGGAAAATCAGAGTGAGTGCATCAATTCCACTTTTGATTTCATTTATTATATGTAAATACATATGTATGTAGCGTTACACAAACGGTCAATATAAAAGAACCGAAAGAAATTAAACCCGTTTTATAAAAACGGTTTGTAAAAATTCTAAATCGGCGGCAAATTTAAGTACCGGTAGAATCCAATACGGTACATAATATATATGTATATATGTATCCACAGTATATATATATATATATTTAAAGATATTTAACTAAACAAATAATTATTCCTTGCTTTTAAACTTACCTTCGTGTATACAATACACACAATTCCCACGGAGAAAAAATTCAATACTTTCAATTCATTTTCAAATTGTTCTGGCAATACCGCTCCAGTTCATTAACTGTGAGAGGGACACTTGCCAATTATACGAACAATACCTCTTCAGCTTATAAAGCTGTGAGAGGAATTGCTTCCAAAAAGTAAGCAAAAATCGCAAGAAGAATACAGCATAAAAGGGAATAAGTACAAACAAACATATATATTAGGGTGTCCGTTATTTACCAAATTGATTATTTTTGACGATACGTCCCTTAAACTTTTAGTTTTCCATCTAAAAAAAAATATCAGACCATACAAAGCCCTTAATTTTCATAATAAACCTTGCCCCAAACACGATACATTTCCCATGGAAATTACATGGGATTTTGTCACTTTTTAGAAATATTTTTTTTTCTCTGGAACTTTCTCGTTTGTAGGAATAAAAAAGTCATATTCCTATAGAGAATTGAATGCTCTGCAAAAGACGTCGAACAAAACAATTGAATTTTACAAAAAAAAAATTCAATTTTCCGTAAAAGTTCGAAAATTCAAGAAATTACCCAGAAGTTTAACCTTGAATAACTTTTAAAGGGGTGAGTATATCGGAAAATTGTCCGAACGTTTTTTGTAGAGCATTCTATTCTGTATAAGAATATGACTATTTTATTCCTACAAACGAGAAAGTTCCAGAGAAAAAAAAATATTTGTAAAAAGTGACAAAATCTCATGTAATTTCCATGGGAAATGTATCGTGTTTGGGGCAAGGTTTATTATGAAAATTAAGGGCTTTTTATGGTCTGATATTTTTTTTTAGATGGAAAACTAAAAGTTTAGGGGGCGTCTCGTCAAAAATAATCAATTTGGTAAATAACGGACACCCTAATATATATGTACATATCTTCAAGCGGATTATATACATTATATAACTGAAATTGATACATATACATATATACTATATATACATATACATATATATTATAAATTAGCGCTTTTGCGCATATTTCTGAACGCGAGTACACAACCGCGAAATATTTCGATATTGCCTTATATTCTCATATGCGTATACCTATAAAAATAGGATACAATTAATCAAGAGATATTGGGAAAATATATTTTGGTGCGGAAAATCACAGAACATTGGTTGAGAAATTAAATATTGCAAACTAATTACTTACCTTTGTACATACATACACACATGTATTGAAAGTCCAATTTTGCCGATTCCTAGCATTTATCTTGTTCCTTGTCACACAAGAACAAGCATAATTGCACATATTTTATTTAACGCATACTATATGCACATAAAATCCACAAGTATGTACAAAGGATATTGACCCAATTTCAGTGCGCACTGATACAAGGGCATACGAATAAATCCAAAAATAAAAAAAATTCGACAAACGAGATAAATACAAGCGATAAACGCATTATTATATTTTTTTGCGGAAATAAAAGCTCTTATTTTTTGAAAAGAGCGTTCGGTAACATATATATTTTACTCATACAATTTTTCGGCAATATCAACTGTTGTTGAAAAGAGATTTCGGTACCATATATCTATATTATAATATATATATATATATATATTTTATTAATTAATTAAAATTTTCTGAATGAGCACTGTCTCAAAAGACTCTAAAGCAGAATTCTTAAGAATTCCGAAAATGACTAATGACGATAAAAGCCCATGTACACCTGCTGAAGCTACACGCTCAAAGCAAGGTGCTACAAAGCAAAAAAGGGGGAAAGACATTTCGTATATTAAATTCATTTCCGAGAGTGACAGCTTAATTAAATACTGCACTCGATTTGCATCTTCACCGATTCAGGACAACTCTGAATCGGTACTACAAATTAAAAATAAATCTATTGACAAGTTTTGGACACGCCTCCAAGCGGCATACGACGCAATAGTAGAAACTGATGATTCAGATCTACCTGAAAATTTCAAATCGTCGGCTTACGCCAAATACGAAAATTGCTTAGACCGCTATGAAGACACAAAAGCAATGATATCAGATGAATTAAAGCTTATGAAGGCAATTGCACCTACTCCCCACAGTAGAGTAGAGTTACCACAATTGCAAGCCCAAGAGGCAAGTTCAGGCATTCATCTCAAAGTGCCAGCGTGTGATACGGAAATATTTCATGGAGGTTATGAACAATGGCCGTCCTTCCGGGACATGTTTACAGCCGCGTACATAAACCATCCAAAATTATCACAAGCAAAAATTGTATCACCTTCGATACAAAACTAAAGGTCAAGCAGGCGTAATAGTCAAGCAGTTCGCATTGAATGACGATAATTTTAATTTAGCTTGGGAAGCTTTAAGACAAAGATACGAAAATGAGAGAATATTAGTTGACAAGCAAGTAACGACACTTATGAACTTGCCTAAAATTCAAAGAGAAACCAGTGAAGAATTCATGAAACTAGAATCCACTGTTTCAAATTGTTTGTCGGTTCTATCGACACAAAATATTCCCACTCACAATTGGGATCCTATTCTGGTAAACATATGTACCGCCGCATTACCAGAAAAATCATTACTTTGGTGGGAGCAATCGCTCTCATCAAGAAGAAAATGCCCAACCTGGCAGCAGATGAAAGATTTCTTAACTACCCAATACGAAATTGCGGAAAGGGTAGACAAAAAAGTAGTCAGAACTAAAAACGTTCAGCAAGTCTTAAATCGAAGCTTCAATAGACCCCAGCCGGAAGCAACAATAATTTAAACAGAAGCTTTTTCAAAACACAATCGTTCACATCTGAACAAAATAAATTCACGTCATGCGAACTATGTATGTTCTGGAGGGTATAAGTTAAAAGCTTGCCAGAAATTTAAAAAAATGAATGTCACTGAAAGGAACAACTTTGTCAGGTCAAAAAGACTCTGTACAAACTGCTTGTCCCACTCACACAATCTTAATACTTGCGAAAGCAAATTTAATTGCGTATATTGACAAAAGGCATCACTCTATGTTACATCTCAATAACTTTCCCATTACATCTCATAGCAGCGCTTTTTCAAAAAAAGCCACGGGTTTAGTTGCAACAGCAGCTCCCGAAACAAAACCTCAAGAAAATTGCCAAGAGACACCATGTTGTTCAAAGGCACTAAAAACTCAAACGCTACACATCGAGGAGAACTGTTCAAACTAAGAACCCTAATAGACCAAGGATCGCAACGATCGTTCATAGCGTCTAGGGCACAAAATAGGCTAAAACTGCCAACAAAACATGCCAACTACGAAATTACGGAAATGGGCGGACGAGTAGTACAAAACTCAAGTAAAATCTGCCACACTACCCTAATTTCCCCCAAAGCGGATAAGCCCATTGAAGCAAATGCTATTGTCTTACCGCAACTAACTAATATGCTACCAAGATATCAAATAAATAGCAAGCATTGGGATAAAAGTTCACACCTGACTCTGGCAGATCCCAATTGCAACACGCCAGCTCAGATAGACATCCTGATAGGCAGCGACCTTATACCGCAAATCATATTAGAAGGTGTTGAAAAAATTTCGAAAACACTACTGGCGCAAAATACCATTTTCGGATGGGTCCTAAGTGGACTAGTTGCGGAACGAGTCACAGGCATGACAACTCAAGTTGAGGAAATCTCAAACGAGTACCTCAATTCACATTTGAGAAGATTTTGGGAGGTAGAAGAACTCCCCCCCATTCCAATTACAACACCTGAAGATCAGTATTGTGAAGACTTTTACAAAGTTGTGACTACTCGATCAGATAATCGTCGGTATGTCGTACGACTACCAATAAAACAACAATTTCCAGACACACTCGCCTTAGGTCACTCTCGCACCTTTGCAATACAGCAGTTTCTAGGTATGGAAAAAAATCTACTTAGAAAAGGTGAGCTTAAACAAGTTTATGATGGTGTCGTGGAAGAATACCTTCATTTAGATCACATGGAGGAAATAAGCCCATGTGAAAAAATCATAAGAGGCAAATATTACTCTTTCTACTTGCCACATCATGCAGTAGTAAAGCCTGAGAAGAAAACAACAAAAGTTCGAGTGGTCTTCAATGCATCACGATCCACGAGCTCAGGAAATTCCCTAAATGATATTCTATTTACGGGACCCACACTCCAACCAGATTTAATGCTTCTCTTATTGAACTGGCGTATATACAAATACGTATTCAATGGGGATGTCGAAAAGATGTATCGACAAATACTGGTTCATAAAGATGATCAAGATTTTCAGCGGATTATTTTCCGAAAATCTGCCAATAGTCCACTACACGACTTTAAATGGAAAAGAGTTACTTTTGGCGTAAACTGTGCCCCATATCTAGCCATTCGTACACTACACGAACTGGCAGAAGACACAAAACCAGAATTTCCACTGGCAACACAAGTCTTAAAAACGCAAACGTATGTAGACGATATCCTGTCTGGAAGCCACAGTCTTCCACAAGCACACGAGACCTTATCACAGGTAATAAATGCCCTCATACCGCAGGGTTTCCTTTAAAAAAGATTACTGCCAATCCATCAAATATTTTAAAAAATATTCCTAAATACCATTTGTTGGATACTAATTTCCTTATATTTGAAAAGGAAAGTACAACAAAAATACTAGGCATCCAATGGAATGCGATATCGGGCCAGTTTTCATACACGACTGAGTCCATATCCGCATTATCCGCCATTACAAAACGCCAAATTCTCTCCTCGGTGGCAAAACTTTTCGACCCCGCAGGATGGCTTTCGCCAATTATGATACAAGCGAAAATCCTGATCCAAGAATTATGGCTAGACGGAACTGACTGGGACGAACAAGTGAAACCTCTTCGCTTAGAAAGATGGTCCCAGTTTGCTAATAACCTAAAAGACATTTCGCAGATACAAATTCCACGGTGGGTAAACTATTCCCCCGAATACAAGGTGGAACTACACGGCTTCTGCGACGCCTCTGAAAAGGCATATTGTGCCACTATATATGTGCGCACCCAAAGCGATATTGCAACTACAAGCCACCTACTAGTGGCAAAAGCAAAAGTTGCGCCTCTAAAAACCATAAGTCTACCACGACTTGAACTCTGTGGCGCTCTGCTCCTAGCAAAGCTAGTCTCCATGGTGCAGACCCACTTAAACATGGCAAAATATAAATTATACCTCTGGTCCGATTTCGAAATAGTTCTAGCCTGGTTAGAAAAACCACCACACGCGTGGAAAACATATATTTCTAACCGAACGTCTCAAATACTTTATCTAGTAGGATCAGCCACTTGGCGCCACGTAGCCAGTGCTGACAATCCTGCCGATCTTGGGACAAGAGGGTGCAAACCCCTTCATCTCGCCACCACCACCCTCTGGTGGAATGGCCCCCGATGGTTAATAGAATCTCCCGATTCTTGGCCACAATCGCCAATGCGCAACATAATTGCCCCAGAAGGTCGAAAAATCGCCACTTATCACACAACAATGGATGATGCTGATATCCTTGAACGATTTTCATCTGTCTGTTTCACGACAAAAGCAGTACACCTTGAGCTATGTACGAATCTGACGACGGAGGCTTTTCTTGCGGCTTTTGCTCGTTTCGTCGGACGACGAGGCTTTCCATCAAAAATCATGAGCGATAATGGTAAAACATTTATCGGAGCTCAAAGAGCTACCGAAAAACAGTTTGTGGACTTCACAAAACAAGTCTCACCGGAAATTGTCCAAAAATACGCTCCCCAAGGTATCAATTGGCAGTTTATCACCCCAAGCGCCCCTCACATGGGCGGCTTATGGGAGTCAGCTGTAAAAAGCTTCAAATCTCATTTCAAGAAGCTAGCTGGCAACTACAAATTCAATTATGAAGAGTTCACGACACTCTTAACTAGAATTGAAGCCGTTCTTAACTCACGGCCTCTCGCTGCAGTCTCGCAAGATCCCTCAGATTTTACTGCCCTCACGCCAGGGCATTTTCTTCAAGGAGCGCCCATTCTGGCCACACCTGAGCCAGGCGTGGAGTCGCTTTCCTTATTAAACCGTTGGGAAAGAATTAAGATTCTCCATCACGACTTCAGTCGCCGATGGAAAGATGATTATTTAAAGGACCTCCATAGAAGGTACCGATGGAAAATTACAGAAAATGCGCCTAAGCTTGGAGATTGTGTCTTAATCAATGACGATTGTCTCCCCCCTACCGAATGGCGCATAGAGAAGCTCTACTACGGCTCCGACGGTCATATTCGCGTAGTCGATCTCCGTACACAGTCGGGAACGCTAACTAGACCGCTCGTTAAATTATGCTTTTTGCCAACCGCAGATAAAATCGAAACGTAACCGCAACCAATAAACAAAGAAATAAAAAAAAAATGTATGTATATGTATATATAGGGTGATTTTTTAAGAGCTTGATAACTTTTTAAAAAAAAAAAAACGCATAAAATTTGCAAAATCTCATCGGTTCTTTATTTGAAACGTTAGATTGGTTCATGACATTTACTTTTTGAAGATAATTTCATTTAAATGTTGACCGCGGCTGCGTCTTAGGTGGTCCATTCGGAAAGTCCAATTTTGGGCAACTTTTTCGAGCATTTCGGCCGGAATAGCCCGAATTTCTTCGGAAATGTTGTCTTCCAAAGCTGGAATAGTTGCTGGCTTATTTCTGTAGACTTTAGACTTGACGTAGCCCCACAAAAAATAGTCTAAAGGCGTTAAATCGCATGATCTTGGTGGCCAACTTACGGGTCCATTTCTTGAGATGAATTGTTGTCCGAAGTTTTCCCTCAAAATGGCCATAGAATCGCGAGCTGTGTGGCATGTAGCGCCATCTTGTTGAAACCACATGTCAACCAAGTTCAGTTCTTCCATTTTTGGCAACAAAAAGTTTGTTAGCATCGAACGATAGCGATCGCCATTCACCGTAACGTTGCGTCCAACAGCATCTTTGAAAAAATACGGTCCAATGATTCCACCAGCGTACAAACCACACCAAACAGTGCATTTTTCGGGATGCATGGGCAGTTCTTGAACGGCTTCTGGTTGCTCTTCACCCCAAATGCGGCAATTTTGCTTATTTACGTAGCCATTCAACCAGAAATGAGCCTCATCGCTGAACAAAACACGCGCGCGAAACACATTTCGAACCGAACACTGATTTTGGTAATAAAATTCAATGATTTGCAAGCGTTGCTCGTTAGTAAGTCTATTCATGATGAAATGTCAAAGCATACTGAGCATCTTTCTCTTTGACACCATGTCTGAAATCCCACGTGATCTGTCAAATACTAATGCATGAAAATCCTAACCTCAAAAAAATCACCCGTTACAATAGTAAACGCACCCACTATAAATAAATAGCCACCAAAAACCCAAACCAAAAGGGAAATGTCGATCCGTACGACGACTCACTCCTGCCACGTTACGTGCCACCACCGGCCATATGATTATATACACATATAAAGGGTGATTTTTTAAGAGCTTGATAACTTTTTTTTAAAAAAAAACGCATAAAATTTGCAAAATCTCATCGGTTCTTTATTTGAAACGTTAGATTGGTTCATGACATTTACTTTTTGAAGATAATTTCATTTAAATGTTGACCGCGGCTGCGTCTTAGGTGGTCCATTCGGAAAGTCCAATTTTGGGCAACTTTTTCGAGCATTTCGGCCGGAATAGCCCGAATTTCTTCGGAAATGTTGTCTTCCAAAGCTGGAATAGTTGCTGGCTTATTTCTGTAGACTTTAGACTTGACGTAGCCCCACAAAAAATAGTCTAAAGGCGTTAAATCGCATGATCTTGGTGGCCAACTTACGGGTCCATTTCTTGAGATGAATTGTTGTCCGAAGTTTTCCCTCAAAATGGCCATAGAATCGCGAGCTGTGTGGCATGTAGCGCCATCTTGTTGAAACCACATGTCAACCAAGTTCAGTTCTTCCATTTTTGGCAACAAAAAGTTTGTTAGCATCGAACAATAGCGATCGCCATTCACCGTAACGTTGCGTCCAACAGCATCTTTGAAAAAATACGGTCCAATGATTCCACCAGCGTACAAACCACACCAAACAGTGCATTTTTCGGGATGCATGGGCAGTTCTTGAACGGCTTCTGGTTGCTCTTCACCCCAAATGCGGCAATTTTGCTTATTTACGTAGCCATTCAACCAGAAATGAGCCTCATCGCTGAACAAAATTTGTCGGACGTAAAGCGCGAAACACATTTCGAACCGAACACTGATTTTGGTAATAAAATTCAATGATTTGCAAGCGTTGCTCGTTAGTAAGTCTATTCATGATGAAATGTCAAAGCATACTGAGCATCTTTCTCTTTGACACCATGTCTGAAATCCCACGTGATCTGTCAAATACTAATGCATGAAAATCCTAACCTCAAAAAAATCACCCGTTATATGTGATAATTAAATAAAACCTATTTATTAACAGGTCAATATGTAAGCCGAGATGCCCACTACTTCAACGCCCTCTGTACGTTCGGCCGTGACTGTTCCGCGTCCTAAAGCTACCCCTGTAGCAGCGCCGCGAACAACCATCGTTACCGCAGCCCACCGAGAAGTTCCGACAGCTCCGCGTAGTGACACGCAAGCGCGGGCTCCGGAACCAGCACGGCTTCAGTGCGCGCTATGTCGCCGCCGACATCGATTGCCACATTGTGGCATATTCAAGGGGATGACGCCTCAGCAACGCCAGCAGGTCGCCCAGGCCCACGGGCATTGCTTAAATTGTCTGGTGCCTACCCATCTAACGCGCGAATGCACCACCGGGTATCAGTGCCAGGTTTGTATGGGTCACCATCACACCATGTTCCACCGCAATGCCGGACCCGACGTTGAGCGTCGTCATCCTCCTCGCGGCCGTACTGCCAGCCGACGACTCCCGCGACCGCAACCGCGAAGGCAAGCCTTCCCATCGGAGGAGTCCCGCGCCTGGCGCCGTCATCACCATACCACCCCGCATCGGAGGCGCCATCCTACGCCGCAGGCCCGTCGTAGGACAGGTCTCAGCAACGTTGTTGCAACACTTCAACAACTTCAGAGGCTACTAGGCTGAATACTCGCCTAGGGGGCCCAGGATGTACAAATGAACATCCTCTCCCGGGCATTCACTCACACACCACACGATCACACCACATCAACTCAACTTCACAACACTGACACGCACCTTCATCATACCCACGTCACAAACCATCAAAACTAACATTCCACACTACACACCAACCAACCACATCACACCAGCTGATTCCACACACAAACGAAAAGAAAAGGGGACCAAAAGGACAACTGCAACTTATTTCGCTTTCGTTCTCCGCAGCAACAAGTACGCGTGTGCGAACCATTTTGAATAACGTTTTTATCATCCTCCGGTTTTTCAACTTTTCTTCATATCAAGTCGAAAGTACGCGTGTGCGATCCATTTTGAACAGCGGTTTTATCATCCTCCAGTTTTTCAACCTTTTTTCATATCAAGTCGAAAGTACGCGTGTGCGAGCATCTTTGAACGGCGTGTATGCCATCCTACAGTTTTTCAACATTTTTCTTATCAAGTCGGAGTTACGCGTGTGCGAACATCTTTGAACGGCGTGTGTGCCATCCTCCAGTTTTAACATGTTTTCATCCTGAGTCAGAGTTACGCGTGTGAGAGCATCTTTGAACGGCGTTTGTGCCATCCTCGAGTTTCAACATTTTTTCATACTGAGTCAGAGTTACGCGTGTGCGAGCATCTTTGAACGGTGTGTGTACCATCCTCCAGTTTCAACATATTTTCATCCTGAGTCGGAATTCTCAGCCGATACTCATTTACAAAGCATTAAAAAAAAGTGAGGTTATGAATTTTATAAATCTGTTTGTTATACAGGAACAATTTTATGAAATTAACAATTTAGAAAGCGATCTTTTAATTGGAATTAATTTCCTAAATAAAATCGGAGCGACAATTGATATTCCGAATAGAAAATTGATTTATGGGAATAATAACACAGATAAAATAAATTTTCTCAATGATTTAATTATACTCAACCCCTTGGGACAAAAAAGTCCTCAGGCACCCGTCAGTAATAATATTAGCAAAAATGATACTAAGGATAGAAAAATTAATATTTGCTTCATTAATTTTTCTATCCTTAGTATCACAACACTTTAAAAATAAATAATGTTGAAATTTCTAACGAAGTTGCTGATACGTATAACTATAATAATAGTGAAACGATATCAACATTCCATTGCTAAGAGAGGATGTTATTAACATAATTAATAAAGCTCATCAAAACTTGAACATGGATTTACCTTTTAGAACAGATATTAAAGCAGAAATTAGAACTGAGGATGACATACCTATATGGTCCAAACAATATCCTTATTCTATATTTGCAAATAATTTTGTTAATAAGGAAATCGAAAGTTTACTCGCAAAAGGGATTATGCAACATAGTAAAAGCCCGTGTATTTCTCCCGTGTGGGTCGTTCCAAAAAAAGGAATAAATGAAGATGGTAGTCCGAAATTAAGACTGGTCATCGACTTTAAAAAAATTAATGAAAAAACAATAACCGACAGGTACCCAATGCCTAATCCCGAGGTGATACTTTTTAATTTGGGAGAATCAAAATACTTTTCCAAAATAGATTTAGAGTCTGGATTTAATCAAATATTGATGGAAGAAAACGATATAGAAAAGCAGCATTTCCTGTAAATAACGGAAAATATGAAAAATGTGTGGCAAAATGCACAAGAGAAAATGCTAGAGCATCATAACAATAAAAGGCTTCAAAAAAGTTATTAAAAAGGAGATATTATATATGAAAAAATTTATGGGGAAAGAAACAAATTAAACCCCAAATACAAAAGACAAGTAGTACTAGAAGAATTAGGAAATACAATTAAAATACAGAATAGAAACAGAATAATTCATAAAGATAATATTAAATCTTAAAATTCTTTAGGTTCACAATGTTATACATCATCATAATTTATACCGCGATTCCATTCATCACAGCTCAAATCGAAATCATGGATCTCAATCACGGGAATGGATATTCCCTTCTGAACCTAGAAAAAGTAAAGTTGGTTGAAAGATACCACAGAATTACATACCTTATCAACACAACAATGTACAAAGAAATAGTTGATAATTTAGAGGAGATGGCACTCAAAGAAAAAGAACCAAATCCGCTTGCAATGGCTAAAATTAAGCATATTAGAACTCAGATATATACACTCACCCCGCATCATAGAATTGAGAAAAGGGGATTAATTAATATTATAGGGCAGGTCTTAAATATATTTATGGCGTCATGGACGACGAAGACCGTCAAGAAATAGAAGGCAAATTAGAAATAAATACAATCAATGCCCACAATGCAATTGAACAAATCAATGTTCAGAAAAACATTAATGAAAAATTTAACTACCAAATTAAAGCTATTAGTGATAATACTAACAATCACTACAGGATATTGTTTCAGAATATTAACGCAGTTAGCTCAGAATTAAATAAAATAGCAAAAGAACGGTGGACGAACAAACTGGATTTAATGTGTATTGAGACTAATATCGTAAGAATAAAAGAGATCATAATGACGAGTCAAAATAATCTCTTAAGTAGAGATATTATTTGAAATGACGATAGTTTAAAATTAAATATAACTTTTGAAAAATTGCATAAGATCAAAATTGTAATTGTCACTCAAAACGAAAATATTGTGATTTTAGTGAAGATTCCTAGTTTTACCAAAGAGATCTATCAATCAATATACATTCAACCTATACCGAATATAAATCAAGCAGAATTAAATATACAAGAAAAGGAAATTTTATGTCTAAATGATGTCACATATAAAAGGACTACCATAAAAAAGAAATAGAAGAATGCAAAGACGAATGCATCGAATATTTATTTAGGAGTCACAATAAGATGAATTGTAAATATTGTATAAGTATAATAACCAATCAAAAGTAATAGAAATGGATACAAACCATTTATCATAACTGTAATTCTAACAATTTTTCTATTAACGGTAATTATTTAATACGATTTGAAAATTGTAATGTACGAATTGATAACTTAGTCAATAGACATCGTAAGCCCCTCACAATGAAATTATTACCAAATCCAGTTAAGGTTATTAATATTACAATCACAAAGAATTTAAGTATGGAAGAAATACATTTTCAAAGCATTAAAAATATTCAGGAAATAACAGAACTCAGATATGAAGCAAAGAAAAGTAAAATGATAAATTACAGCCTTATCACAATTGCCAGCCTCATAATTGTAATACTCATAATCTGTAAATATAAAAACATAAGAGCCCACAGGTTAAAATTAACATTGAACAAATACCAATGCAAGAGCAAGTCCAACCTATAGATCAAATGATGGAAAGGATCAAGCACTATTCCTCTTTGAATCGGGACGCTTCAATTTAGAGGTTGGGGAGTTATACCACCAGTTCATATTACATGAACATATTCTTTATCTGTCATAAATATGTAACATGACACTTACGACCCATATGGTCCGTATTTAAACATTATATGTACTTTGCTAAATCTGTCCGCCTTAGGTGGTCCCAAAATATAACTCATAGATTGTAAGATGAATCTTTCCACTTGTAACATATGTTCTATCTCAAGTGGATTGTAGATATACTTCCTAGAATGTAAGATTAATATTTGTATCTAGGCTTAAGCAAAATATTGTATTTAAGACAGAGTAATAAAGAAGACGAGGCAGTTGACCACACGGAGTTGCCCGTAGTTGCCCACGAGAACTCGACGATTTTTAAACAAATATGACCGACCATACGCATAATGTTTGTAAGTTTGTCTACATGCAACATATGTATGTATGTGAATATGTATGGCTGAAGCTCACGTTTTGTCGAAGAGTCAATATGTCGAAGAACTGACGCGACGACAAAGCGTTACAACATTGTATTGTTGGTAGAAAATCCGAGCTGTGCCGAAAACACAAACGAACGATCCAATTGCCACTTCTCACAGCTTCCCTATCAAACCAGCGTAAATATGTATGTTTATGTATGAGCTTGCATATATATCGACACAGATTTTTGCAAGCCGCGAAAAAATATACATATACCATATATTTGGTTATTAAAAAAGTCTTGCGGTATTTTCGCTAGTTGGCGCTGAAAGCGCGTAGTTCTAGTTTTATTCGTCGCATCGGGTCATGCTATACCTTTTTGGAAAGCTCATTTCACGCTAACACGTGTTTGATCGATTGTCGCTTCTTTTAAGTCGTTCGTGAGTTATAGCGTCGCAAACATGGAGCAAAATAAAGAGAAAATACGGCATATTTTACTGTACTACTACGATAAAGGCAAAAATGCATCTCAAGCAGCCAATAAAATTTGTGCAGTTTATGGACCCGATACAGTTTCCATTTCCACCGAACAACGATGGTTTCAATGTTTTCGTTCTGGTGTAGAGGTGGTCGAAGATGTGCCACGCTCCGGAAGGCCTGTCGTCGAAAATTGCGATAAAATCGCTGAATTGGTCGCAAGAGACCGGCATAGTAGCAGCCGTAGCATCGGTCAAGAGCTGGGCATGAGTCATCAAAAATTCATTTCAATTTCAATAAAAAAAAAATTAAATAAAAATACCGCAACACTTTTTCGACAACCCAATATATGTATGTATATAGTATATGCTACATATATATGAAGCATGTCTCGAAAAAAGAAGCTTAAAGTAGCTAATGGTGTTAAATTCTGCATTACAACCGATTGTTGGACACAATACAGAGAGTTGCATAGCAATTACACTACATATTGTAAGAGTTCAATTTTGAGTTTAATAATATATTATTGGATTCCTGACCAATGAGAAAGGCACAAGCTGCTAAAATTTAGCCGAGCAAATACATAAAGTCTCAACTGAGTGGGGTATTTGATAAAATAATATTTGCAGTGTCTGATAACGAAAACAATATAATGAGTGCCTTGCAAAATGAGCCCAAACTACGCCACTTCGGTTGTCTTGCGCATACGTTAAATTTAATTGTTACAGAACGTTAGTACTGTTTTACAAAAAGTAAAACAAATTGTCGCACATTTCAGAAAAGGCACTTCTACGAGGGCTGTCCGATAAATAACCGACCTCAACGTGAAGCTAGCGGCACATCTGAAAAAAAAGTTTCTACTTCAAATTGTGCATATTATAATAGCTACTCGCCAAAATTTCAGAAATTTATATTGCGCAATTATCTGTTGACAGTCGTTTTTGTGAGTCTATTTCGGTGATTTCCCCAAAATGGAAAAATTGAATATCGAGCTGTAATTAAATTTTTATTTTTGAAAGGCAATACGCCTTCACAAATCAAAGATGAGTTGGACTCTGTGTATGGTGACTCTGCATCATCGTTTACCACCGTAAAATTTTGGGCAGCTGAATTTAAACGTGGTCGCAGGAGCTTGGAAGATGATGAACGTCCTGGGCGTCCAAAAACTGTAACCACTAACGATAACATCGCTAAAGTTCATCAATTGGTACTAGACGACCGCCGGATTAAAGTTAGGGAAATAGCTGAGATTATGAAGATGTCAAAAGAAACTGTCATTTTGTCACATATTAAACCAAGATTTGGGGATGAGAAAGCTGTCCGCGCGTTGGGTGCCGCGTTTGCTTACGCTAGACCACAAACGTGCGCGCATGAACATTTCCAGCGCTCTGTTGGCTCAGTTTAGAGGCAATAAGACCGAGTTTTGGCGCCGATTGATAACTGTAGACGAAATTTGGATTCAGCATTATACGCCCGAAACAAAAAACCAATCTAAACAGTGGATTGAAAAGGGGGAACCAGCCCCAAAAAACCTAAAGCTGTGTATTCGGCTGGGAAAGTGATGGCGAGTGTTTTTTGGGACAGCCATGGAATTATTTTTATCGACTATCTTGAAAAAGGAAAAACTATACAGGAGCATACTACGCATCATTATTGGACAAGCTAAAGGAAGAAATTTCGAAAAATCGGCTACATTTGCAAAAAAAGAAAGTCTTGTTCCACCAAGACAACGCACCATTTCACACCTCAACAGTCGCCATGGTGAAAATTCACGAATTGCGGTTCGAACTGCTTGACCATCCACCTTATTCACCGGATCTAGCACCAAGCGACTTTTTTTTGTTTCCTCAACTTAAAACTGCGCTCGGCGGCCAGAGATTTTCGTCAAATGAGGAGGCAATCTCTTTCGTGAACTCGTATTTTGCAGACAAAGACGCCAAGTACTATTTGGAAGGGTTGCAGAGATGGGAGCATCGCTGGAGAAGTGTGTGGAGTTACAAAGAGACTATGTAGAAAAATAAAAAAAAATTTTGAAAAAGTCGCGTGCATCATGGTTAGGTCGGTTATTTATCGGACAGCCCTCGTACAAACGAAAAATTTATGAGTTTTGAACGCAATGCTGGTACCGAACCTTTAAAACTAATTCAACGTGTGGATAATCGCTGGAATTCTACATTTTATATGGTTAAACGTTTTATTAAAGTGGAAGATGCCGTTAAAACTTCTGTCGAATTAATGCTGACGAACGGTTGCTGCTGAAGGATTTGCTTACTGTGTAAAAACCTTTTAAGTACACCACAAAAAAAATAAGCGACCAAAAATTTGGCACTGAATCAATGGTTATTTCTAAATAGCCTCAATAGCGTGTTTACTACAAAAGCCAATACTTATGTAAATCCAGTAAAAGCAGTGGCTTTTAAGTTATTAAATGGTATAAATGAAAGATTAGGAAATACCGAATAGAGCAACACTCTAGGCATGGCATCATTCTTTTATCCACGTTTCAAAAATTTCGCCTAGCCAACATACTTAAAAATCAACATATGTAAGTAGAGTAATTCCAGAAGCCCAGTTTTCAAAACGGATCTACATATATATATGTATGTATATACTCCATATGCATATGTATATCCAATATTGCGTCAAACAAGCCGCGAGGTACTTGTAATTCGAGGGCCATTTTCGATGTTCAGCGTTATTTGGAAGAGATGGTAATTGCTCGAAATGAGGACCCCTTCAAATGGTGGCAGCACAACAAATATAAATATCCATATCTGTCACCCATAGCTCGGGTAAAATTGGGATGTTTAGCGCCTTCGGTTCCCTGCGAACTCCTCTTTTCTCAAACTAGGCTTATTTAAAGTGAAAAGAAAAAAATTTTGATTTCTTTAAATGCGAATCAGTGAAAAAAATCCATGCTAATTGAATTTTATTGATTATACAAATTATTCTGTTTTAATTTATGTAAAATTAAAGGTATTGCATTAAAATTAATTCCTTTTATTTCAGATTATATATTTTTGTTTTGGCTTTATTGCACGTCAACAGCTATACAAAAAATTACTGCGATTTAGAAATCTCAATCGCTCTTTTCACTGAAACTAAAAAATCACTACTTAGATCGTCACTACTATAAGGGAACTGTGGTGCAAATTTACCGTAGTGGTTTTTGTGATGTGCACAGTAAACTTATCGGCGGGCGGAATAAACTTATTATTTGGTCCGTGTTAAAAAAAAAAAATTTCCGTCCACGAATGCCCATCTCGACCCTGGTAAAATTATAATTTTATATCTTAATTTATGTTTTCTATTCTAGTAACCAATTTAATTTTGAGCTTTCTCAAATATTCCACACATACTCCAAGTAAAACGTAGAACTGCATTTCTGACTTGGTTTCAGAATCAGTATTAGGATCCAGAGACGATTCTTGGAGGGGGGAAATTGAATTTATCCTTCGATTTGGGTTTCAAATTTATTATTGCGAGAGAAATACAGAACAAATTATGAAACAAAAATTATCAATTCCAATTTTTAGGTAGACAAAGCATTACATAGTGGCTCATTCTATTAAAAATTCAAACAGAACAAGTAAGGAAGGGCTAAGTTCGGGTGTCACCGAACATTTTATACTCTCGCATGATAAAGTGGTAATCGAGATTTCATTATCCGTCATTTACATATTTTTTTATTTTGCTGTAAAATTAATTAGATTAGTAGTTCCTGAGATATGGTTTTTGGTCCATAATTGGGCGACGCCACGCCCATTTTCAATTTAAAAAAAAAGCCTGGGTGCAGCTTCCTTCTGCCCTTTCTTCCATAAAATTTAGTGTTTCTGACGTTTTTTGTTAGTCGGTTAACGCACTTTTAGTGCTTTTCAACATAACCTTTGTATGGGAGGTGGTCGTGGTTATTATCCGATTTCTTCCATTTTTGAACTGTATATGGAAATGCCTGAAGGAAATGACTCTATAGAATTTGGTTGACATAGCTATAGTAGTTTCCGAGATATGTACAAAAAACTTAGTAGGGGGCGGGGCCACGCCCAATTTTCCAAAAAAATTACGCTCAAATATGCCCCTCCCTAATGCAATCCTTTGTGTCAAAATTTACTTTAATATCTTTGTTTATGGATTAGTTATGACACTTTATAGGATTTTGGTTTTCGCCATTTTGTGGGCGTGGAAGTAGGCCGATTTTGCCCATCTTCGAACGTAACCTTCTTATGGAGCCAGGAAATACGTGTACCAAGTTTTATCATGATATCTCAATTTTTACTTAAGTTACAGCTTGAACGGACGGACGGACAGCTCTACTCGTCACCCTGATCACTTTGGTATATATAACCCTATCTGACTCTTTTAGTTTGAGGACTTACAAACAACCGTTATGTGAACAAAACTATAAAACTCTCATTAGCAACTTTGTTGCGAGAGTATAAAAATGTAGTAAGGATATAAATCCAAGACTACAACGTTGGCTAACACAATTAGGAGAGTACGATGCAAAAATCGATTATATAATCGGTAATGAAAATAAAATAGCAAATTTTCTAGGTCAAATTAACAGTGATGAAATAAACATGATAAATTCCGAAAATTTGGGAATGACCCTTACTTAACAAAATGTTGCAAATAAAAGAGTTAAACGCTGTTGTTGTTCACCAAACAATGCTTTCAATAGAAGTCTAAACTAGCCATTCTCATGAAGAAAATCTTTATACTCACTTTCATTCTCAATACAGTCGTAAATCGTTTCAAACAGCAATTAATTTTAGTCGACGCAAAAGAAAAAGAAGTAGAAAATATTTTCAAAAACAAACGCATTTTTATCGATATAAGAGATACATACTTATCAACTCTCACAACGTCATTGATATTGTAAATAAATATTTCGAAAAAGGTAAGTTCGCTATATATTTTGAACTTAATGAAAACGAACATAATGAAGTAGAACAAACACTTTAATTATTTACGCAAACAATCAAAATATTTCTTTTGTAAACTGTACAAAGTTTGCCAAAGACATCGAAGATGAGTACGAACTAAAGAGACAAATATCGTTTATCCATAAAATCGAAGTAGGACATTCAGGCATTATTCCAACTTAAGAGGGAATGAAACATAAAGTATACCATCCACACCCATCATAACGCAAAACGATGACTGCCAAGTTTTGCGAATCTTTCGGTGACTTCTTCGGCGGTGATTTCGATGTCAGGATGCGTATGAAGCAACACTAATCCAACTAGTCTTTCTTAAAGCATGGTCATCCTAAGCCATGTTTTGATGCGGCTAAGATAAGAGAAAGAACGTTCAGAGCTTGCGTTTGTTACGGGAAGTGTACAGAATACTCGGAGATAGGTGTGGATTGTTGGGAATATGTCGACATCATATTTTCTTAATGTTTCCAGTGCAGAAGTTGGAATTTCGCTGCCGTCAATTTTTTGTTGCTGCTGCCAGTGACATGACCAGTAGCTTAATTCACCTTTGAATTTCAATTTTTGTACGCTTTTTTCATCATCCAGAAGATTCCCGAATCTTTCTATCAAGCATCCGATTAGATCATCGATTTCGTTTTCTTTTAAAAAAGACTTGCTTTTTCTGGGACACACTCAATTGTTAACCATCCAAAACTTCTTGTGAAAAACGAGCTTCCAAATCTTCTTTGATGGTATCCAGCAGAGGTATGTAGACAGAGACCCTGTAGTAATCTTCGCAAGTTTTCACGTCGTAATTTTTGCATTTCGTTTGTCGACCACTTGTTCTCGGTTTCGCTTCGGCAACATCGAGTTTTTCCGCCATTTTCTTGGCTTCTGAATAAATCAATCGGAATACTTTCTCAACTTTTTCCCTCCTTTTTTCCAACGTGGCAAGCAACGTCCCAATAATTTTCCACCCCCGCCCCCCGTGGATATGCCACTGTAGCATAAAACAATGATTTTTAATATCACCAATTTGAAAAAGATTAACACTTAATAGATTAACGCTCTATTTTAAAAGAGCGCCTTATGAGAAGGTTAAGATATCACTGGTTCGCCGCCTTGCGGCTAAGACACTAAAACCTTAGCCATCAGCCCAAACACGTTTTGTTCCTCGGTAAAGCATTTGAGTTGTATAAAGTGGTGAGCCTGAGAATAATATTGTCTTTACCGACCTTTTTTTAATACTACTCACGTGGTAAAAAGTGTATACGGAATCATTATCAAAAAAAAAAAAACAAAGCCACACATAAATAACTATTATTATATTTTAGAGAAAGAAGTACTTACATCACAGTAACTTATAGAGTCAATTATTGGCCATAAGGCTTTGTCATCACGAAAGCTGTATGGAGTAGACTGCAGTATAGAATTAGTTGAGTAGCGCTTCTGACATGTTTGCATATTTTTTGTCTTTCGAATCTTTATAAAAACATTATTCACATCTTTTAATGTATACTGCACATTGCACTCTCCGGATGTGTCGACTTCTGTTGTATTGAAATCGACATCAAACCGCAGCATTGTATTTTGAAAAATGGAGAGTATGCCTTTTTTCAAGTTTAAAGCCCAAACGGATTCTTGGAAGTTTGGGCATATTTCCGAAATAAGCCCATCGTTAAAAGAAAAACGTAACAAATGTTGTTTTAAATCTTTTGCCAGCTCAATACTTTTTGGATGCATATTAATAAAATTATCATTGTGTTCAGTATAACCTCTTGAATCTGTAAATTCCCCATAATAATCATCTTCATCGAAGTTTTCGTTTCTGCTATTTGCATTATTACTAAATTCGTCATCCTTTGATATATACTCGTGATCCCAAAGTTTAACATCCGTGATTTGTAAAATTCCATCACAAGGCTTTGGAAAATATATGATAACGGTTGCTTTTAGGAAAAGGCTGGATGCATTATTGCCTGTACCGGAAAATTCTGTATTTAAGTCTACGTTATATTCGTATTTATATAAATTGTCATGGAAATTAAATTTTCTGAATGGCGTTTCACACTGTGGTTTTCCACAAATACTTGGATCACGAAATGGATCTGTAATTTTTTAAAATTTATTCAAAATGTGTTAAACAATTATATGACATTATACATACTTTGATTAGCACTACTTCTTTGTGTATATAACAAAATCAAAATAGCCGTTAAAAGGTTTCTCATTATTTTACTTGCTATAATTCTCGAACAATTAAAACTTGCCATAATCTTCTACAATATCATAAGTCCTTATATAACTTATTCGCACCACGTACATAACCTGCAATCAAAGAAAAAATAATTTATATTTAATTTAATTATATGTATATACAGTCAATCCCGGCTAAGTACCACAACAAAAGATGTTAACTTGATGGTACTTAAGAGAGAATTACCCTAACAGAATCCCGCTTAATACCATGTAGTACTTACGTTCTGTTTGTTAAAAATATTATTTTTTAAATTTTGGTTGATTATTGGACACATTGTATGTGTTTCGAAGAAAAATAATATAAGGGTTTTGAAGTGGTACGTAAGAGAGGAAGTTTGAAGTACATTTTTTATGAAGTACAAAATTGTATGGTCCTTAAGCGTGCAGTACTTATATAATAATCTATTTTTGTAAAAGGATCAGAGATGGGGTAAAACGCAAGAGTATAAGAGAGATTGGTACTCAAGCGTAGTGGTAGTTAACCCGGATTGATTGTATATCGATTTCAATGCTAATATATTGGGCAGTTTTCTAATACGGTTTACTTAACTGCAGCATCACGTATAGTTAAGTTATGATCATGTCAGTCTAATATCAGGAGTTTTGAAATTAAATGGTGATCCATTTCGAGTTTCCTCAAATTTTTAAGGAATAATCTTATAAACTTAAAATTTAATGGGGAAGTGTTTATTATCATATGAAAGAACATTCTTTGGCATTTATTTTTTGAAGATTATCTCCATGTTGGCCATGGCTACGTCTCAGATGATACATCCGTTGTGTCCAATTTTCGATGACTGGTTTGTGGTTCTGTCCGCATAGACCTCAGACTTTACATATTCTAAAGTCTCAATATATCAATCGAGCGATGTCGCTTGAGAAGGTCGAGCGGCTTCAGTTATAGACGTGCTGGAATCACAAATAAAGCATAAAAACTTCTTTTGTATGTAAATCGGCTCCACTCGTTTTAGAAATGGCCTGAATTTTTTCAAAAGTGATGCGGAGTTTGGATCGGTGGTGACGAGACATGATTTTATGAATATGACTTCGGAATTGTCTCTAAATCTGGAGAATAGCGTCCCAAAAATAGGCCGGAACCTAAGAAAATAAAATTCGCTGAATTCATTGCCTTCGGAATTCCCCGCCGTACAGGAGTAAGTCAGTAAACAATGTTACTTACATATTTCGATATAATTTTTTCAAATAAATAATATTCAGACAATTTTCACTTTTAACGAGGGACTGTGACAGTTATGAAGATATTGGAAAATATCAAGCTTAATAATTATTTTTAAAATTGACTTTTTTTCACAAAATAATTATTATATATACAAGTATTGACCGAGTCGTGTAAAATTTCATCTGAAAATGGCACTGCCCGTTCTAGAAGTTTTGCACTTGTTCACATGCAAGTTTAAAATATTTTATATTATGAGATTAATTTTAGGGATTCTGTATATTTTAAGAGTTGCAAATTATTCTTTAGCCAATATCTCTTTTTTCTCTTATTTCTTTCGTCATATGTAGGTTAATGAAATGGGTAAAGTAATGTGTTATGAACGAAAGCCATTTGGAATCTATAGTCGATTTCGCAGTAGAAGTGCAAAATTATTCTTTGGCCAATATCTCTTTTTTCTCTTATTTCTTTCGTCATATGTAGGTTAATGAAATGGGTAAAGTAATGTGTTACGAACGATCTGGCAGCATGACTCATGAACTGACGTGGCGCGCTGTGATTGGTCTAATAAGCAAAGCGGGAGCAATTATTTTAAGTCCTACTTGCTTATGCATAAACTGACGTGGCGCATTCTTATTGGACAATTGGGAAACCGGGAGCAATTAGTATATTTAGCAAAGTAGGCAATGGGAAAACGATCATACCGTCGATAACGTTCAGAGGGTGCAGTTGAGACTAAATTTTTTAATTAACCTTTGATTTAACATTTGAATTAATGTTTGAATTAACATTTGAATTCAGTATTAAATATTATTTCAGTTAATTGCAACAAATTTCTCGCATTTTTTATTAACATCTTAAAAAATTTACTCCACCCTCATCGCGCACTACATTTAACGTAAATTATAATGTCGCTCGCGAATAATTGAGAATCGTCTGCTGCACCTGCCAATTTCGTTCTTGGTCCTAATTGTGCTGCAGCCGCCAATCTCACTACCTCAACAAGCTTTCCAATTGTGAGCAATCTGGAGGATAATAGTGGTACTGATCGGGCTGCTAATCAGCGCATTCCTGTGACACACGCTGAGAGTTCGAACGCAGGCGTATCAAATGCAGCTCCTCCAAATGGGAGACGGGTGTATTCGGTATCACGCCAACAAGCACATCTACAAGAAAGTAAAATCATAAGTCCTGTTCACTCCTCAAATTCTTTTGGTTCACTCGGTCTCCGTCGTCGCGCCGAGTTGCTACAAGAGCAAAGCGAAATCTTACGACAGAGGAAGGCTTTATTAAGAGAACAGCATAGCTTTATGGATCGCATAGATGCAATGGGTTTTGATGACGACTTTGACGAAAGGTAATATTCAAGGCCTAGGATCTCAAACAAATTGAGAGACGAGGCGGTTCTTCCATCTCAAATGCTGCAGCTGCCACCACAATTTGTGGCGCCATTTAGTGTAACCGCTCTTGTTCTAAACGGTATTACAAATAGCGGGTCTTCACGACCTAACAGTATTCCAACCGGAATGTTAACGGGTCAACAAGGTGAAACTGATATTCAAACACCGGTTCTTCAATCGTTATTGAACCGAATACAGTCATTTGAACAGCAGTTGCGACGGAATTCAACACTCAATCCAGAGACTGTTTTGTCGCAACCAGGTCATACAAGCTTTCCGACAGCTGGGCGCGTTAACAGCTAATCGTTTGGTTCTTCGACTTCTCGCCGATTGACTCGAGAGGAAGTTGCTTCTCGTAACAGCCTTGCTAAAGAATTACCCAAATATGATGGGAAACCCAGGGAGTGGCCGATGTTTTATGCCGCTTACAATCAAAGTACAGAGGTTTGCGGATTCTCTGACGAAGAGAATCTGCTAAGACTGCGACAGCCGATGAAAGGCACAGCGCTAAAGGCTATTAAAAATCTGCTATTGCACTCTTCATGCGTCCAACAAGTTATGGTCACTCTTCAAATGAGATTTGGTAGACCAGACTTGTAACCAGTAACGCCAAATTTGTGAACTACCGCCACCATCGAAAGCTATTTGGAATCTATAGTCGATTTCGCAGTAGAAGTGCAAAATATCTGTACAACGATGTCAGTATCAGTTCTGACTGCTCATTTGAACAATCCCGAATTTGAACAGCGGTTGGTTTCGAAATTACCTGGGCTTTTACCAGCGTATTGGGGAATGCATAAGCGGAGCCTAACAGCATGCAATCTACAAAACTTCAGTGATTGGCTCTTCAAAGGATCCAACACGTGAGTGCAAACGAGGGGCACTTAATCATCATTTTAGTTCGGTAAGATGTATCGTTTGCGATGGAAGTTGTAGTGAAGTTTTTAATTGTGCCTCTTTCAAGGTAATGCCACGAAGTCAAAGGTGGCAAGTAGTTTGTAAACTGAAATTCTGTCGTCGATGTTTGAAAACTCATTTGATGAATAGATGTAATTGGGACAAACCTTGCGGCGTTAACGGATGCACACGCAGTCATCATCCACTTTTACACAACTCGGAATTCGATCAAACTGTAGCTACGAAAACGTCAAATAATGTCAAAATGATAGCCAAAGAGCTTTCTGCCAACATTAATGCGCATATAGCAATAGGGGCAAGCACACTGTTTCGAATACTACCAGTAGTCATACACTCTGGTCAGGAAAGTGTATCAACGTACGCCTTCATAGATGATGGCTCATCTCTTACACTCATCGACGAAGAGCTTTTAAAACAGCTGAATATAAGAGGAACACCACAACCACTCTACCTACGTTGGACTGGCGACACACATCGGTACGAGAACGAGTCTGTCGTAGCCGACCTGAATATATCGGCTCTAAATGGGCATAGGCAATTTTCTCTTAAAGGTGTTCGTTCTGTCAAGAAACTCCAGTTGCCTACTCAATCGCTCGATGCTAACAAACTACGATTACAATTCAAACATTTGAAAGGATTGTCATTGCAACTGCTGATAGGCTTAAATATCGCGGCTCTTGGATCTCCAATAAAATCCATATATAGGGTAGAAAATGGTCCAATTGCAGAAAATTCTAAATTAGGATGGACCTGGAAAGGGTCGATGCAAAAATCCGGCGCCGATTCTATACACCACGTTTATCACATCTGTGATTGCTCTGCTCAAGCTGAACTGCTTGAAACCACCAAGCCTCGACAACTTAGGTGTGTCAACCAAACCTGTTGCCTTGATGTCTAAGGAGGATGAGGCTGCTTTGGAGCAACTACAAAAATTCACCGTTCGCACTGGAAGCCGTTTCGAGTCCAGCTTATTGTGGAAGCACCCATACATTGAAATCCCGATAGCTTATCAATGGCCCTATTTCGGGCGCATTGTCTACGAAAAAGGATGCAACGAGACCACGATCTCGCTGAAACTCTTCACACAAAGATACGCGATTATATTCAAAATGGGTATATCAGACGCCGTCAAAAAATATTGGTATTCGCCGATTTTCGCAGTTACCAATCCCAATAAACCAGAAAAGGTTAGACTAGTCTGGGACACAGCTGCTAAAGTAAATGAAGTGTCCCTAAACAGCATGCTGCTGAAAGGCCCAGACCTAACAACTCCTCTACACTCGGTGATCTTTAAGTTTCGACAAAAGAGAATTTCTGTGACAGCCGATGTAGTTGAAATGTTTCACCAAGTTCGTGTACGACAAGAAGACCAAAACTTCCTACGTTTTCTTTGGTATGAACCAAACGCTAATGAGCCGCTATATTTGCAATGACAGTGATGACGTTCGGGGCCAGATGTTCACCAAGCTGCGCGCAAAGAATGCAAAAGATTTTCAAGAAAAATTTCCTCTTGCTTCAAAGTGCATTACCGAAAATCACTACGTAGACGATATATTTATTGGTAAGTGTGGACACCGAAGAAGAAGCTATTAAATTAGCTCAAGACGTTCGTCATGTCCATGCACTTGGAGGCTTTCATTTAAGAAATTTTTTGTCCAATTCGAGTCGGGTGTTATCTCCCCTAAATGAGAATCCGCTCTATGAGCTATCTCTTGATCTTGATCGTGAACTGCCTACTGAAAAGGTTTTAGGCATGTGGTGGCTTACGTCTAGCGACCATTTCGCATTTCGCGTGCCCGCTAAGTATAGAGATTCTGACATATTTCTTCATCAAAGGCGGCCTACTAAGCGCGTGGTTTTGAGTTTGGTCATGACTATTTACGATCCTCTTTGACTCATCAGTTTCTACGTAATATATGCAAAGGTTATCCTACAAGAGATATGGAGAGCTGGATGTGACTGGGATGTTCCAATCCCTGATGACCAATTTGCGAAGTGGCTAAGATGGCTCAAACTAATTCCGAAAGTAGAGAGTCTAAGAATTCCAAGATGCTATATGGGAACTGTGTTTGGCGAAGCTCCACAAATCGAATTACACACGTTCGTTGATGCAAGTGAAACTATCTACGCAGCAGTTTGTTACCTTCGATACTCGTATGGCGATACGGTTAGCTGTACAATGATCGCAAGCAAAACAAGGGTGGCGCCATTGAAGCTAATATCCATACCTCGTTTAGAACTGAAAGCAGCACTTCTAGGCGTTCGCCTCGCCAAACATGTTATTGAATCGCACTTTATCCACATTGATAAATGCGCTTACTGGTCAGATTCCTGAACGGTATTAGCGTGGCTACGATCCGATCATCGGCGCTACAAACAATTCGTAGCCTTCCGGGTTAGTGAAATTTTAGAGCTGACCGACGTCAAGGAATGACATTGGGTTCCATCTGAGGAAAACGTTTCCGACGAAGTAACCAAATGGAACGGTGATCCAGACTTTTCTAATGTCAGTCGATGGCTTAGAGGGCCATCATTCTTGTACCTTTCGCCTGACAAGTGGCTTATGTCTGACGAACTGCAATGCATTACAACTGAAGAACTGCGTCCACAATTTACTGGCTTTCATCACCAAACCTCAAAACAGCATTAGGTAGTACCAGAACCACTCAGATTTTCAACTTGGAACCGTCTACTTCGTGCAACAGCTATGACAATGTATTGTCTTCGTGTCTGGCTAAGCATTATTCGAGATAATCAACCTGTTGGTAATGGACCAACTACTGCAGATTTTCGTAGAATGGAATGTTATCTTTGTAGAAAGGCTCAACACGACAACTTCGGTCAGTTGACAAATCTAGCAATATTCTGAAGCTATCACCTTATCTGGATGATCACGGCGTTTTGAAAATAAATGGTCGAGTTAAGATAACAGGGCGACCAGATCAAGTATTATTGCCCTCAAATCATCACGTTACGTACCTTATCATTAACCACTTCCATATAAAGTACCATCATGGAAAATTGGAAACTGTGGTGAATGAGATAAGGCAATTCTATTGCATTATAAAACTACGAACAGTGGCCAATAAGATTCGACGTATTTGTCAGCTTTGTAAAAGCAGAACATCTCAACCTCGGCCACGCATGATGGCCTCTCTGCCCGCATTCCGGACCTCAGCATTTAGTCGACCATTCTTTTACGTAGGCGTTGACTACTTTAGTCCACTCCTGGTTACGGTCAAAAGAAGTACCGAAAATAGATATGGAATGTTATTTACCTGCCTAACAACCCGAGCAGTGCATCTTGAAATCGCATACTTGCTCTCGACAGACTCCTTGCATTCTAGCTGTACGTAATTTTATGGCTCGCTGAGGTAGTCCGGTATAAATATGGAGTGATAATGGTACGAACTTTAAAGGTGCTGAGAAGGAGTTGAAGTTAGCGTTTGATGTGATGGATAAAAATCATATCACAAGAACCTTTACTTCTTCTGCAACCAACTGGCGTTTTATACCACCTGCTTCGCCACATATGGGCGGAACATGGGAACGGTTTGTTTCGGTCAGTAAAGCAAGTGCTTAAACAAATTTTGACCACTAGCCGCCCCAGTAATGAACTCCTTCGTGCAGTATTAATGGAAGCGGAAATGACGGTTAACTCTCGACCATTAACTTATATCCCCATCGACCATGAAGAGGAAGAGCACTCACTCCTAACCACTTCTTGTTAGGTAGCTTCAGTGGAGTTAAGCCAATCGCGGAACCTGTTACTGAGAACATTTTATTGCGTCGTAACTGCAAACATCGCAGCAACTAGCAAGCGCCTTCTGGAGACGTTGGATAGTGGAGTACTTGCCCACCATAACCAAGCGTAGCAAGTGGTTTACAGATGTAAAGCCAATCGAAGTCGGTGATATAGCGTACATAGTTGATCCTAGTAACCCCCGGAACTGCTGGCCTAAAGGCAAAGTGATCCAAGTACGAAAGTTTGATGATGGAAAGGTCAGAAGCGCCACTTTGAAGACAGCCTGTGGCATCTTTGAGAGACCTGTCGCCAAAATAGCCGTTTTAGATGTGATTAATTCGGTACACCCTGATCAGCTGCATATACCGGGGGGGAGCGTTACGAACGATCTGGCAGCATGACTCACGTTATC
The DNA here is from genome assembly GCF_023373825.1 of Bactrocera dorsalis. NCBI lineage: Eukaryota > Metazoa > Arthropoda > Insecta > Diptera > Tephritidae > Bactrocera > Bactrocera dorsalis. The sequence goes on from NC_064303.1 coordinate 58,417,754, forward strand.
CTCGTAAGTCCTACTTGCTTACGTATGAACTGACGGGCGTGCTGTGATTGGTCTAATAAGCAAAGCGGGAGCAATTATTTTAAGTCCTACTTGCTTACGCATAAACTGACGTGGCGCATTCTTATTGGTCCACTTGGGAAACCAGGAGCAATTAATATATTTAGCAAAGTAGGCAATGAGAAAACGATCATAGAGTCGATAACGTTCAGAGGGTGCAGCTGAGACTAAATTTTTTAATTAACCTTTGATTTAAGCTTTTATTTAACATTTGAATTAATGTTTGAATTAACATTTGAATTCAGTATTAAATATTATTTCAGTTAATGCAAAAAATGTCTCGCATTTTTTATTAACATAATGTTTTGACCGAATTGGTATTGTTGTATTTTTTGGGATATTTAAACAATTCATTCATGAACGCTTTAAATATGAAAAATATCTACATATTATAATTCCAATCATATTTAAATATGGGACAAATGTTTACGTAAAACACTCTCCCAATCTTATTAATGATTTTTAATGATAACTTCAGGTTAGATGGGGTAGAGGTTTGGTATCAAAAGTTAAGATAGTCCTCATATTCAGTTAATCTCTAAACCATAAATTTTGATTGAGATAGGCGATACCTCAGCAAAGTTAATTGTATTGTTATATTCAGTTCCGGTGTTAAAATTATGTGATATCTGTTCATACCTTCCGCCTTGCGGGCACATTTAGTTCCGAAAAGAAAAATAAGAAAGAAAGAAGTATTATCACGGGAAAATATAAAAGTTTTGTTAAACAATTATGTGTTTATGGTTAATCACAGGTATTTAGCATAAAGACATTATTAAATAAGCCTTCATGTGTTTACATCCCTTAAATTCATGTGTTCCTTTTATAATTAATTGAAACAATGGTAACTTATAAAATAACAATATATAACGGACTTGTTAGCTCTTACCCGAATTGTACGGAATAAGACTTATAGAAAATAAATTAGTTTGTTCTTTAGTAGATGAAATGTTGTATTTCGTCAAGTTCCATTGTTAAATAATATGTATAATTTGATTCAGAAGGAAAAACTAAAATCCTCAGAGCAGTCCTTGTCTTACTGGTAGTACCCTCATGTCGAAAGATGATGTTGCAGTTGCCTAAGAGTTATAAGGAACCTTAAGACTCCCTTACATCAGCGATTATTACCATATACGAGTAAGTGTACCGGGCAAATTCATATATACAAGAAAATTGGAGCTATGTATAATCTATTACTGGCACTAGATCGCAAAGCTAATAATCTATATATATAAAAATGAAATGGTGTAAAGTTGTAACGCTAAAACTCGAAAACGGCGGAACCAAATGAAATACTTCCTTTGGGGGATTTGTTTGTTATTACCACGCGCAGGTCATGTCTTAAAATCAGAATAAAATATTAAGGGGCCGTGGCACCTCCCATACAAATTGAATTTTCCAAGTCGAATATCTTCAAAAGTGTTTAAGGTAGGAACATGAAAATTGGTACAGAGCTACAGGATAACAACACCACTCTCACCTATAAAACCGGGGGCTATCGAATAAGGGGGCGTGGTACCTCCCATACAAACTAAATTTTTTAAGCAGAATATCTGTGAAGGGAAGAAGGGTTCAAGGTAGGGACCTGAAAATTGGTATAGAGCTATATGGCATCAAAAGCCTTCTTACCCATAAAAGAAGGGATAATCGGAAAAGGGGGCGTGGCACCTCCCATACAAACTGAACTTTTCAAGGTGAATATCTTCAAAAGTGTTTAAGGTAGGAACATGAAAATTGGTATAGAGCTATAGGAAACAACACCATTCTCACCCATAAAGCTTGGCGTTATCGAAAAAGGGGACGTGGTACCTCCCTTACAATCTTTAATTATTTTGGTTGTTAATCCACCATATATTTATCTCATTTTCCACCTAGCACGACATTTTGGTTGTTCTTGCTGCAGCGGTTATATGGTAATTTTGGTTGTGTTACGTGCTATTTTTGGTTTATGGAAATGGCAGTTTTATGAAACAAACACAAATTAAATTAAACGTCAATTTTGCTTTGCAATCGAACACGCAAAATTTAGAGGGCAATAAAAATGCGCCTTGCTTTACTGATATATTGATATATTTTGTTTTAAAAAGTGAGTTATTTAGTGAAAGTGATTTAGCGTGTTGGCGAATACCGATTTATGTACATTGGAATTTATCATTCAATTGATCTGCTTCCTTAGTTTAATTCATTCATTTTTGGAGTTTTCAAAGGTAAGTTATTGGTCCGTAAAACCTTATATGAACTTTATGCAAATGAATGATCATTTCCAATTAGATATTTGTTACGATGTCAAGAATCAGTACGTATGGTAACACTTCTCGGAGTTTCCAGGCCGCAAGGAGAACACGAAATAGCAGAGCACGTCAAAGGGAAAGTGTTATTGAGAGGGTATCACCACGAAATAGACTGCTAGAGAGTAGCACGCACCAGTTAGAAGATGTCAACCAAACATACAATCAGCAAGAACGATTGAGAAGAAGGGAAGTTCACAATCAGCAACAACGATCGAGAAGAAAGGAAGTTCGTGCTCGCCAAAGTGATGAAGTAAGATCACAACATGCGATTATTCGACGACAACAGCGGCAACATCTTTCTTTTGTGAACTTTGAACGGGCAGGTTTTCGATATGATCCAAACATTCAATATAGCGCATCTGTTCAAATCGGTCAGATGTCAGTAGTTTGTCAATATTGCAATGCAGTCAAATTTAAAAATGAACCGTTGCCAAAATTGCTTCCACCACCACAGCCATTGTTCCAGCTGCTTTACGGTGAATCTCCTCACTCAAGCCATTTTTTAAAGCAAATTGTAAATGAACAAAACTACAATCCAACGTTTAAGGTATTTTTGCCAAACAATATTCGACAGAAACTACAGAGCTTTCCTCCAATTACACACGTTCATGGGCAAATGTTTCATCTCGCTGGATCGCTGTTGCCGCATCCAGATCAAGAACACAAATATCTCCAAATTTACTTTCTGGGAGATTCACATGATAATGTAAATCGGCGTTGTGCTATCTTCAATACAACGAAAAGAGAAATAATCGAACAATTGCAGCAAATGTTACACGAACACAATGGCCTCATTAAACTGTTTACGATATCGTTGGAACGTATGCCAACAGACGATCATAGTATAATCATACAAGCGGACAAAAAACCAACAGGGTCACATGAAAGACAATATAATGCACCTACAGTTAGCGAAATATCAGTTGTTGTTGTTGCAGAAAATTTGCAGTCGCGTGATATTGTTATCAAACGTAGAAATCAAAACGCACTAAAACGGATAAGTGAGACACATCGGTCTTACGACGCAATGCAATATCCGCTCATGTTCTGCCGTAGAGAAGACGGATATCACTTAGGATATAAGGTGATAAATCCGGTGAATGGTTAGTAAAAAAAAAATTTTGTTTGCTACTTCATATAGGTAATTTAAGCTTTTAGGTGTCGAGACAAATAAAAAAGTCAGTTCAATGAAGTTTTACGCATATCGAATGATGATTCGCCAAAACTATGACAACCATTTACTGAGATATGGACGGTTATTTCAACAGTATGCAGTTGACATGTATGTTAAAGTTGAGACAGATAGACTTAATTACATGCAATACAATCAGTCGAAGTTGCGATCTGAAGAGTATATTCACTTAAGAGATGCAATGAATGGTGATGCGGATATTACAGATATTGGTCGACTCTATATTTTGCCATCGACATACATTGGCAGTCCTAGACACATGCATGAGTACTCCCAGGATGCGATGACTTACGTGCGCAATTATGGACGGCCGGATTTGTTTGTTACATTAACTTGCAATCCAAAATGGCCAGACATTACGAATCTATTGCATCCCGGGCAATCACCAAGCGATCGCCACGATGTTACAGCACGCGTGTTTAAACAAAAACTCAAATGTTTGATGGACTTTATTACGAAACAACGTGTATATGGCACTGTTTGATGCTGAATGTACTCATTGGAGTGGCAGAAGAGAGGTTTGCCCCACGCACACATTCTTCTATGGATGGTGGAGAAAATTACACCTGACCAAATTGATGACATCATTTCCGCCGAAATTCCTGATGTTGAATCCAGAGTTGCACGAAGTGGTGATGGCCAATATGGTTCATGGGCCATGCGGAGAACACGATCCATCTTCGGTTTGTATGTCGGACAGTAAATGCAAAAAACGCTGTCCCCGTGCTTTTATTTCGGAAACTCAAACTGGAAACGACCTATACCCTCTCTATCGGCGTCGCTCACTCGCTGACAATGGCAGAACATTCATCACTCAATTGAAAGGAAAGAATTTCGTGGTTGATAACACATGGATCGTTCCATATTCGCCAATTCTGTCTAAGGCATTCAAAACACATATAAATGTTGAGTATTGCAGTTCAATAAAATCAATTAAGTATGTTTGCAAATATGTCACCAAAGGAAGCGATATGGCGGTTATTGGCGTTGAACGAGATGAAATTAGCAAATTTCAAATGGGCAGATATGTGAACTGCAATGAAGCAATCTGGACAATATTTTCATTTGCAATTCATGAACGCCATCCTACTGTTGTGCATCTGTCAGCTCATTTGGAGAATGGCCAGCGAGTTTATTTCAACGCAGAGAACATAGTACAGCGAACGAAAATACCACCAGCAACCACTTTAACAAGTTCCTTTGCAACTTGCGCCAGTGATCCGTTCGCGAGAACACTGCTTTACTCGGTATTATACATCGTCTTTCCCCCGGCGCAACATAACCCTGGCGGTTCATTTTTAAATTTGACTGCATTGCAATATTGACAAACTACTGACATCTGACCGATTTGAATGCGATATATTGAATGTTTGGATCATATCGAAAACCTGCCCGTTCAATGTTTACAAAAGAAAGATTTGTAAAAATTTTGTTAAAGTATACACAATGAAATTAAGAAAAATCGTTCATATTCTATTAAAACCAATACCGGTGTAATTTTTGAAATGAAAAAAAAATCTATTTTGGGCAGAACGAAGTTTGCCGGGTCAGCTAGTTATTAACATATAATTAAATATTAAACAAAATTAAATCAGACAAAGCATATATGTATATAGGTATATGCAATATATGTATTCAAAAATAGTGTGTCAGTTGTTTTCAGAACTCTTATATATTAAAACTATGTTATTATAAAATATCAAAATGGTTTAAGTCGATAAAGCAGAGATGACAAATTTCACATAAAAGTTTTTTTCTTTTCATGCTACAGAACGCAATGACAAAACGAGTTTAAAAGCTTGTGAGATATGTATGTATATAAAATTTATTAGAGAGCCGGACTACTGCTAAATTTCAGAAATTTTTTGTCGATACTATGAACCTATTCTGACCATATCAAATCAAATCAAATCAAAATTTTTCTCTTATAGCCATGAAACACGAACATTTCACCATGAAGTAATTTAACGATTTAAGATCTCTCACTGATGTTCAATATTATCGGAAAATATACGCGCACTGCATTATGTACGATATATCTTTGAAAAATATGGGTGCTAAATTTATATAATGTAAAACGAAAGAATCAGATGAAATTTAAAATTTTGTCATATAAAGTGCATGTGATTTAGTCCTATTTCTCTTATTTTTAATTTTAAGTATAGAGAAGTCTTATCTAATAATGATACTCAACATATTTTGATTTAGTCGATCAGTTGCTGAGTTATAAGATTTTAACTAAATATCGACGGTACAACCTCCTTTATCCAATCCGTACAAAGTTCGGTGTAAAATTTAATGCTTCTTTTGTAAGTTAGCACATTTTTTATAGTTTCCAATAGTTTTCTAAACACGGTAAAATTGAACTGGTCTCGTCCGATCAATTTGATTTATATAATTTTATATTAGACTTAGGTGTTAAAAAAATCCGAACAAAACTATTGTACTCCTGTGCAACATGTTGCGAGAATATGAAAATAATAACAAAGATACAAAATTTTAGAAAGAATTATGATAACTTTATGTGACTATACCACAGCTTGCTGCAAAAACGCACATGTTACACAACTTGGATAAAAACAATTTTTTTTTTTTTAATGGTCTCAAGTCAATGTAAATATGAAATCAAATATTGATACATGTACATAGATAATAAGCACTCTTGTTTATGAATTAAAAATTTTGAAATTCACATAGTTTGACAGCCCTATTGGCAACACCCACATGCACTATATAAACATATACATATAATGAAAAGATTAAAGTTTAGGAATCAAATATTTGTTCCACAAGTTTAACGTCTGTACTTGTTTGTCTTTTTCATATTATGAACATACTTTCTTTATTAAAAAATATGCCTATTCGAAGCTTATATTATTTTTTTGAATTTTGGCAGATAATAATTGCGTTCATTTGTTACCTTTTAATTTTTATTTTTTATTAACTTATCTGGAAAAGAAATATAAATATTGGAAAATATTATAACACAATGACGAAGTGTACTATCTAACAAAAAAAAATTTAATAAAAATCTTAATTATCCCCGTAAAAATATCTCATTAGTCACTACAAGCCTGACAATGCTTAATCCTTCATTGACTTCATCGAACTTAATTTTTTTCGATTTTGCCTCTTTTTTGGAGTGCTGATCGCTAGGCAGGCTCAAGATAAGTTAACAAGTATTGTTACTCTTTTGCTACCTTCTCTCGACGCCGTTTTAGCAAAAGATTAAAGTATTTTTCTATGAGTGTGGCATTGAAGTGCTTCATACGTACCCCACCATAAGAGATATTGAGATGATGACTTTCAAGCACTGTGTCTTTTTTTCCGATGTTGTCGTCATTAATAGTAGTGGATGTGGCGACTCGCATGAAGTAGCTTTGTGATTACTTTATGTTTTGTGCCACTCAAATAGTTCTTCAGTTCATATCAAAAGTCGCCAGACAAACCTTTCGATTTGTAAACAAATAGCTATCAAACATGCATTAATTTGCATATGGAAATTAAACTCCACACGAACGTTATTCCAATCAACCGGGATATGAGAAGTATATTAAGTTTCTTCGCCAGGTATTATTCTTTTTCACCGATTAAGCATCTTTGCATCTCCCTGATTTCATTATAAATAACAACAGTACAAATGACTCACAAATAAATTGGTAAACCCCATTTTTAATTTCCAAGTAGTTTATCGTACCTTATTAAAAGTTAATGTGTAAATTTATAAGTTTTATCGTCACTTCATCAAATTTTATTGACTCATCCATTTCAACAAAGTAGCGAACAACGTGTCCTACAACTGACATGAAATACCGCTTCGTAATGGGATATTTAGGAGTTTTAGTTAAAGCATTTAGTATAATATTATCATTATATATTTTCGCATTTATAAATTTGATTAGAGCGAAATTGCTATATATTTGATAAACAATATTTTATTTTCATGCACTCACAATGTACTCATCATATAAAAATAAAAGTTTCAGAATTTGTGTAATTATTACGATAATTGAAATAATTATATTCTTTATTTATGTACCTGAATTTAAGGACGTTAATACAATATTTAATTATTCAAAACATGTTCACCAAAACTAATTCACTAACTAAAATAATTTACTGAAAGATTTTTGCACGAACTATTTGACATAAAAACCAATTCACGACTGAGCAAACTTGAACATAATCTAGAGAGAACTGTGACCATATTGACGGTTGAATGTTTAGAAAAGTTAAAGAGATGCTACAATATAATAGAGATAAAAATAGACTCACCCACAAAAAATAAAACTCTCACATAAAAGGAGAATTGACTAAATTTTTTAATATAAGTTTTATCCGTTAATTTATTGTTTATTAAATTTTCGTATTTAGTAGAAACACAATTTGTATATCTCATCTCGCTATTGATATTTGACATATTAGTGAGAAATGGATGTAATTACTGGATCTACCATTCAGAGTTGCAATTATTTTAATTCAAAATCTTTTAATAAAAAATTTGATTTTTATACGCTTGAAACATGTTGCTACAGAGTATAATACCTTTGTTCACCTAACGAATATATATATCACCTTAACCTAATCGTGATAGATATAGGGTTATAAATGATCAGGATGATGATCGTCCGACCAAGGAAGCTGTAACTTGAGTAAGAATTAAAATATCCTGTTGGGACTTGGTAATGGCAAAAGATTAAGGCGGAGTTCGTTGATGGGCGTAATCGGACCACTTCCCCGCCCACAAAACCGCATTAAAGCAAAACCTATAAAGTCCCATAACTGAGCACAAAATTATTGTATAGAAATGTAATTTGTCACAAAGTAGTAACAAGTAATCGTGGCGCGGCCCTCTATTTGGATTAATGTACGTATCTTCCAAGCCACTTAAACTATAATTCATATAAATTCGCTTAATACCAATTCCTTTTGACATTGTAAAAATGGATATAATCAGAAGATAATCCCATCCACTGCCCATTAGTGATGAGCGATATTTCACTACCGGTGATTTTTTCACTGTGATTGAAAAATCGCAAATCGCAACTGCGATCACATTTTATAAATAGCAGTTCGCTTCTATAAACTGCGATTGCGATCGCAGTTCGAAACTCTTTAACAACCAGAAGTTTCAACTACTTATGGAATATTTTAATTTAATATAATTAAAATTTTAATTTTATTTATTTGAAAGCTTTTGTGATGAATTTAAAAAATTATCTTAGAGTACAAATTGAAACTCTTTTCATGGTAATATATATATAGTATAAATATTTAAATTAAGTTTTTAATAACACTTAGTAATAAATTATATGAATTTTAATAAAAATGGAGCTACTTTTACTGTTTTATATTTATTTATTCTTTTGTTAAGATGCTCTTATAATTATTTCGTTTAACCGAATATTATTTAATTTAAAACAAGAATTGTAATTAATCAATTTCAGAAAAAAATATGGAATAAAAAATTACGGGTTTTTAATATTTTCCCAAAGTTTAAGAAACTCCCGTTATTAATTTGGTCTGGAAAATATTATTAGCGGGTATTCAAAACATTCTGATGGATTATGGAGTTTATTAGTTTTTCTTTGAAAATATACAAATACATACAAATGAACTATGCAATAAGCTCTAAGTTTCAGGTAGCAGAAACGCTCCAACATTTGCGAAAATGTAGTGAAAAGAAAGGCGTAAAAACTTGACTCGAGTTACAGGAACCAAAAGAAAATTTGCCGCCAATAACGACAAAAGGTTCAGTCGTTCCCACGACAGTCGGGTGTACGTAACTGGACGGGACCCGGACTTGTATTCAGCCAAACACTGTCAAATCGGCAGAATCTGCCGCTACAACAACAACAACAGAAGGTTGTTGCGATCGCAATAACAATATAAAATCACAGTGATTTAAAAATAGCAATCACTGAAATCACAGTGATTTAAAAATCGCAATATCGCTCATCTCTACTGCCCATATAAGGATACTGTTAAAAACTACAAAAAATGCGATAAATCAATGACTAAAAATGCCAGAGATATAAAATGTTATCCTTGAGATGGCAAAAATTGGTCAAGGTATGGGATACACATCTTTGTATGTGGAATTTTAATATAATAGTATGTGGTACTGGCAAAAAAAAATAAATCGGGTCGATACTACCCCTACTCCCTTAAGAGAAAAATCCGATGGAGTGGAACTCTTCCTCTTCCTCTGCTTTCCACGGTGGGTATTGTGTCGAATACTTTTAGAGCTGGAGTTTTGTTTGTCCATTCGGAAAACATGACCTAGCCAACGTAGCCGCTGACTTCTAATTCGCTGAACTATGTCAGTGTTGTCGTATAACTCATACAGCTCATCGTTCCGTGTACGATAATGTAAGAAGAATGCTGCATACTAAATTTCATCTAAGTCGTTTGGGCGGGTCCCAAGATATGGAAATTCACTAAAACGTGGGCGCTGCCACGCCCATCGTCCAATTTTCACACCAGCTCCCTTAAAGCTCTCTTATACCATCTCGATGCTAAAATTTAATGTCAATTTCCATATATCAATGGATAATCTTTTCGAAATTGTAGCAGAATTTTCGTAATCATCAGCAGTGCCATCAGGTTCAAGTAACGAGATAATTGAACAGACGATAGTAGGAGTAGTAACATGTTCCTCTTACACTTTCTTCATTCACTGAGAAGTTGAAGAAACGTAAAGTTCAACAGGGGTGTATCCGGAAACAGTTTTTGGGGGGTAAATACCCATTTACTTGAAACATGAAGAACATTTTATTACGTATACAAGGCTTTGTAGAGTTTAATATCATGGTGCAAAAATTCTAAATCGACATTCTAATCATACTAAATAAAAAAACACATTAGGAATCGTACTTTATTGCAACATATAATACTGCACATTCCACATCACGCGCACACACATCGCACCACATCACGAATACAAAACACATAAGACACTAAATAAAAAAATAACAAAAGGGACCGACGGACGTAGTACCTCAACCTTTTAATTTTTCGATAGGAACTTACGCGGACGCATCGCTTAAGTCATCCTCCGAACCCTTTTTGTACTCTGGCAACCAATTTGCTACAGAGTTTTATAGTTTTGCTCACCTAACGGTTGTACATATCACATCTGTCTGTCCGTCCGTCCGCCGTATGTGGGTTCCTTGGTGCACAAAAAAACAGGTTAGTAGACGGGTGTAATCGGACCACTGCCACGCAAATCGCAATTAACCGAAAACATATAAAATGCCATGCATCTGTGGGCAAAAGTGTTTGAAAAAGTGGGCGTGTCCCCGACCTCTAACAAGCTTAATGTACATGTCTCCTAAACCACTGAAACTACAACAACCAAATATGTTCAGCGCAAATATTAAAGAACTCCTGCTGACAGTGTGAAAATGGATGAAATTGGAATATAATCCCACACAGTACCCATAAATCGGTGCTGTTCAAAACTACTAAAAGCGTAATAAATCAAAAACTAAATACGCCACAGACATTAAATTTTACCACCGAGATGGTATGAGAAAGCTTTAAAGGAGCTGGTGTGACGACTGGCTACCGGGGTCTATATTTTCGGTATCTAGAGACTTGAACAGTTTTTATTGGATTTATTTTCACAATATTGGTAGGAACTCTTATAATATTCGTTCTGAGCAAATATGGTTTTTGTGTCTTTGGTGATATACGAGGTGTGTTCAAAAAGTATCGCGAATTTTGTGTTTTTTCAAAAATTATTTATTTATTCATGAATATCTATGTATTTTGTCCCCTTCAAAGTAATTCCCATGTGATATTATAAACTTGTGCCAACGTTTTTTCCAATCTTCGAAGCACTTCAAAAAATCAGTTTTTTTTATCTTCTTCAGCTTCTCCTTCGATGCCGTCTTTATCTCGTCAAGTGAAGCGTAACGTCGTTCTTTCATGGGCCTATTCAGTTTAGGGAACAGGAAAAAGTCACAGGGGACCAGATCTGGGGAGTACGGTGGCTGCGGCATCATTAGTGTGTTGTTTTTGGCCAAAAAGTCGCGCACAAGCAACGATGTGTGTGAGCAGGGGCGTTATCGTAGTGCAAAAGCCAATTTTTGTTCTTCCACAAATCCGAGCATTTCTGGTGGATTGCTTCGCGCAAATTGCGCATAACTTGCAGGTAATATTCCTTATTGACCGTTCTTCCCTGTGGCAGAATTCATAATGCACCATGCCCCTGCAATCGAAGAAAACTGTCAATTACGATTCGCTATACTTTTTGAACACACCGCGTATAAGTTAACCGTAGTTAAGTTACTGAAGTTCCCATGCTGCCAAAAATTGCAATGCTTGCAATCTGCATCGTTCACTTCATGCGCGATCAAATGAAATGTTTGGTCAGCAGTTGTAATTCGATGATCAGCTCGATGCATGAACATAGCACATGAGCGTGGGAAGTGCTTATGGAAGCAATTAGAGACCGACGCTAACGGCAGCAGCGACGGTAAGAATAGTAGGCTAGCAGTAAGCTTAATAATTATTAAATAAACAGTTTTAGAACGAAACTCAACGTGTTAATATAATTTTGGGTAGTCGACAACACCGTCGCTACGCCAAAGGAAGTTGTAGAAAATTAGTCAAAAATAACTCTGGGTAATTGAGAACACCGTCGTTACCCCAAAAGGAGTTATAGAAAGTTGATTCAAAATAACTGGCGCCTAACGAGAGGAAACCCACGCAGAAAGGAACACCACCACCATCACCGGGAGGCAGAGTAATCAAGACCCCACCGATAAAGTATGTAAGTGAAACTTTTTTCTCTCCGCCTTCTGTTTATAATTATATGAGTGATAATTTGACAATTTAAGTATGGTTGTAATAAACAGGGTTGTAAATGAACTCCTGTTTCCGATTTTTGTTTTTTTTTTTGTGTGCACTTACGTCCGCTATCCGTTCGTGCCATCTTAACTACCTTGCACGAGCAAACTGGAGACTAACGAACTGTTGGACAGACTTGACAAGCAAACGTCTCAAACACGAACAAGACATGAATGAACAACAACTGCAGGGTATTATCAATGCGACCGTCAGCAAAAAGGAAAGACTTTGAAACCAAGCTAGAACAGCTTACAAGCCGGTTGTGAGCCACAACAGTGGCAGCTGCTGAAATTAAAACTTACGAACCAATAAAAATCATAGACGGGGTAGAATGTCATGAAGGCATGGATGCAGTTAAATCACTTCCAGAGTTCGATGGCTCACAGGAGCAATATGTCTCCTGGCGGCAGGCAGCTATGGCCGCGTATGATATATTTAAAGCCTACGTGGGTAGCTCAAAACACTACCAAGCTGTCCTCATTATCCGCAACAGAATTAGGGGATCGGCTGATGCAGTTTTAGCATCATTCAACACGGTCCTTAATTTCGACGCTATCATTAGCCGTTTACATTTTACATATTCAGACAAGCGACCATTGCATCTACTCGAGCAAGAGCTAGCAACGCTAAGGCAAGGACAATTGTCGATTATTCAATTTTATGAGGAGGTTGAGAAAAAACTCACACTTCTCACAAATAAAACTACAATGACGTTTGATACCGGCCAGGCACGGTACATGAATGACAAGCATAGGGCCGATGCGCTGCGCGTATTCGTCTCTGGGTTAAGGAGAAACCTCACCGATGTTCTTTTTGCGGCCCAGCCCAAAGATTTGCTCTCGGCTTTTGCAATGGCCCAGGAAATAGAAGGAAATCATGATAGGCACGCATTTGAGGCCCAGTTTGCAAGATCGTTGGAAGTCCGACATTCAGTACAGGACTGAAAAAACCCCCTATTTCACAAGGGAGCAAGAAGCTCGCCCTCCAAAGCGTGACCACGTTGAGAAAATGGTAGTCGATCCATCCTCGAGGTTCCGTCAGAGCACTAACTTTCCAAACCAGAACAACCTGATTGCGCATAACTCAAGCTTACCTATAGCACATCCCTTTAGCAATAGTCAACAAGGTGCGTTCAAGAGAGCTGCAAATTCTCAAAAAACGTCGGACTACAGACGCCAGAGGATTAACCATTTGACGGAAGAAAGAAGCGGGGTGTATGAAAAGCAGTACGATCCAGCCGCTTATGACGCAGCAGCGGAAATAGAAGCAGAAAATGAAACTGAATATGAAGAAGAAGCGCTTAATTTTTTAGCGGAGAGTCCCTGCTCCCGTTCATCCGCCGTGGAATATAATAGGGCGTTCCATCCAGTGACGGGCATGAAGCAGATTGAGGTTATCCATGCCAACTTACACATTTTCCCGGATATTGCTGTCAGACTAGAGAAAGCCGAACAAGTACAGCTGGAGCGGAGTAATGCCTACCGCCAAAATAGAATCTTCGAAGTTGGAGAAAAGGTCCAACAAGAGACTAGGCGACAAGGTCACTCCACTTTACATCGAGAAAAGGATAGACGCGGATCTAGGAACAACCGTTCTTATTAAAGGGAGGGTGGTCCACAAGGACAACCTCAAGTGAAATTCTCAATATAATATTTTTTTTTTACATAAGTTTTTATTATGAATTTCAGGCATACGCCCATCTTCGCACTTTTGACTTGGGCTGCGCTGACAGCTTCCAAATTAACGGACTATTCGCACGCGGACTACGTACCGATCCTGGGCGGTACTGCAGTAATTTGGAACGAGACGAGGTACATAAGGCACATATCAAACTTAACGGAATTTGGACAATACATACGAGAAACCATAGGCTTGAGCGTCTTCCCACAATCACACATGAGGAAGATCCTAGAAGTAGACACCAGGCATTTACGTACTTTATTAGGGACATTAGGAGTACACCATAGGCATGCTCGGAGCCTAAACTTTTGGGCTTCGCCCTGAAGATAATAGCCGGCACGCCTGACTTCAATGACTTACTACAAACAAGACTAACGGAGCAAGAGCTAATACAGGCAAACAATAGGCAGATCGTTATTAATTCCAGAACTAAGGAGCAAATTAACGCCCTCACGAATACAGTCAATAGAATTCTCAATGTAAAAAAAGGTAAGAAATAGATTCATCGCACCTCTATGAAACACTTTTGGCTAGAAACAGAATTTTAACATTAGAGATTCAAAATTTAATAATTTCAATCACACTGGCTAAATTTAATATAATAAACCCTGCTATTATTTATGCAGATGACTTGGAGGCGGTTATGAAGGAGAGTTTCAGAGCAGTTTCAATAACCCAATTGTTTAGCATAGCTAGAGTTAAGGTTTTAGCAAGTAAGGAAATTGTAAATTTTATTATCGGTTTTCCTAGACCAAAGTTATTATGTAAGAAGATTACTATGTTTTCCTGTATCGCATGCTGGCCGTATATCGCATTTACCGGACAACATTATAGCTGACTGCGGAGGCAACATTACTGCTGTTATATCCTGCATTGATACGCCAATGGTAACGTTCTGTAAAGAAGCCGAAACTGAAACTTGCGCACAAAGCCTATACTCCGGCGCTGTAGCACACTGTGCCACCAAGCCCAGCGACTTATCCCCCATTGTCGTCGTCGACGATGGTATAGTTTTGATAAACGATGCAATAGCCAAGGCTAGCATAGATAATGGCCCTGAAATGTTTATTAATGGATCAACATAACCCCCCATCAAACCCTACTAAGCCTACCATTTCTCCACAAGCTAAGTGAAGCAAACTTGCGGCACATCGCTGAATTACGCATACGAACGATTGCCACACCTCTAGTAACCGTAGTAATTTGTGCCACAATCGCCGTAATCCTTGCTGGATCATTCGTCTTACTAAAGCGATGGAAAGGTTGGGTATGGCCCAGGACGACCATGTTTTGAAGGAGGGAGTAGTTAACCGTAGTTAACGTACTGAAGTTCCCATGCTGCCAAAAATTGCAATGCATGCAGCCTGCATCGTTCACTTCATGCGCGATCAAATTAAATGTTTGGCCAGCAGTTGTAATTCGATGATCAGCTCGATGCATGAACATAGCACATGAGCGTGGGAAGTGCTTATGGAAGCAATTAGAGACCGACGCTAACGGCAGCAGCGACGGTAAGAATAGTAGGCTAGCAGTAAGCTTAATAATTATTAAATAAACAGTTTTGGAACGAAACTCAACGTGTTAATATCATTTTGGGTAGTCGACAATACCGTCTCTACGCCAAAGGAAGTTGTAGAAAATTAGTCAAAAATAACTCTGGGTAATCGACACCACCGTCGTTACCCCAAAAGGAGTTGTAGAAAGTTGATTCAAAATAACTTATACATGTAGGAATAAAAGATTTAAATACTTTAGATTTCAAAAATGTACCGCATATTTATATAAAAAAAGAATTCAGAAATATGTATATATATTAGGGTGTGTCATTCAACTGAAGAACAGGCTCAAAATTCTTGAAATTGTGTAAAAAAAGTCACTCAAAAGATGAGCTCTTAATATTAATATTAAGAGGTGCCTATTTCAAATTTTCTGTTTTCCATATAAATTACATGGAAATAAATCATTTTTATATGTGCCCCGATAGCTGCCAGTAGGGATGGTAAACTCGATTCCGATTCTACTCGAAAATCGATTACAAAAGAGTTGTGGGCGGTAAGGCTAGCGTCCATCATAGCGCAAATTAATGTATTTATTCTTGATCATACCGTCGTGCGCAACACAACACACCGCGCTCTCAACTTGTGACAATTTTCATATATGTATTCATTAATTCAGATAAATTTCGGTTATGAATTCTAATCCCACAATCGGCCGTCCTGACAGGTTATTCGCCCTCGAATAACTAACCCAATTTCTTCATATTTTCTGCAGCTGTAATGGTCTTATTAGGTCCTTCATGGACTCCTATTTTTTCTACTTCGTATCTTCCGTTTTCTTTCCCACAAAATGTCCTTGCCTGTGTGCTAACTTTATAATTTCCTCTTCCATGCCCGCGGATACTACCTCAACTCCTTGATGTGGTCGTAGTATACTAACTCATTTCTTATGTAAAACTTCTCATAGGGTCCATTCTCTACCGCTTTCCTTACTGCTCTAACGCAATCGTCTTGCAATTTAGCTTCCTTCAATTTAAACTTTAACGAGTCTTCAATCATTAAACAGTGTACGCGACTTAATGCGTCTACATATCTCATCCGCGTTCCGGATGATTTATTTATCAACGTTTTGACGAACACTGCGTCAGAATCTTCTAAATGTGACAAGTCTACCTTATCCGATTCATCATCCATTTGAATCTTTTTTTCACCCAAAAACTTAGATATGCTATCCTCGACATCGCGCAACGTAAATAGCACCCTACCTACACTTCTATCCTCTGTAGTGTATAACGAATTTGCTGATTCGTTATCACTTCCTCCCTCATCCGCTTCATCTGCAAAAACCATATGTTGTAACAACCTCAACTGTAGGTCTTTTTTCCTCCCAACGGTACTTAACCTTCATCCAACAACACTATTTTTACATACGTATAAAACAACTGGGGTGATGCGTCACCCCACTGCTTTTATTTTTAAATAAAAAAATATTGTTTAATTAATATTGTTCATATAACGGTTATTCATATAACGGTTATTATTAATATATATTTTCAATTAAATGCACGTAAGGCACAGATTTTTCCGGTGTTCGGGACATGCTGGCAAATGGCATTTTTCGCAAACAACTTTAACTTTTTTGTCCCGATTTCTTGGGCACAGTGCTTTTGTAATTTTTGCGGCGGTTCTTCTGCAGAAACTTCCTTTGTGATGCCCAGAATATTCCGAATACTGCTGGCTAGTTCTCTAGGTAAAATTGTTTGCAAACGGCGTTCCATATGCGGTCTGGCTAATTGTAACGCCACCTTTTTTAAGTATTCACTACGCATCTTTGCTGCTGAAATATTTGGATGATTGGTGTCAAAATACAGAACCATCGAGTTTATACAAGCTTGGTCAATCATGGCATAAAAGTAACCGAGAGGTGACTGATCACCCCAGCAGAACTTTTTATTGCTATTATTGCAAAATTACGACTTACCGCGACAAGAGCATGCAAGCGACTGATTGTTCTCACTCTAATTGAGGAATAGATCAAGCGACAGAAACATACAACAAAGGAAACAAGAAATATTTACAGTTATCTACAACCGTCGGGTGACCCGTCACCCCTGTTGTCGTTTGAAGGTTAAATTCAGCTCTCTCAATTTTTCCCTCAACATATCCACGGTCATACCCTTTATCGTAGCTGCGTCCATCTCACAGAATTATTTTATATTCTCTTATACATGTATGTAGGTGTACGATATAATAATTATTTTCCCAAAATTATAAAGTATTCAAATCTACGGTATTCCAAAACATTGCTACTACTTACGCCTATACGTAGTTATATAGTATTATTACAATGCATACATAAGTTAAATACAAAATACTGTAAGTATGAAATAAAGTTCAAATGATACAGTTGATGCTGTACTAATTCTAAGTACTTCAGTTATTATACACCGTATACAACAATTTGCAAAAATCTTATCTTGTTTGTTCTGCTCCCGCCGCTCACCCGCCGCTCACCCTCTGCTATTGCCTGCTTCTCTGCGTCGCATCCAACAACCGTTGAACTCTGCCATCGTGAATGCCGACGCCGCTGCCGCTGAACCACAGTGTATGTCTCTGCCCTCGTTGACTGCTGATGCACTTGGTGTTCTAACTCGCTCGTGCTGCTTCGATACTACGTACCTATGTGTGTCGTTGCTAACCGCTAATACGCCTGTTGTACGCTGCTCTCTTTCTATTGGTGCACACTGTATACCGACGCCGCTATTCCGCTTGCTTGCTGCTTTGCTGACCGTTGTAGTTGCCGTTATATTCTCTCGTTCCAACGGTATCAATTCACGCCACCTCGGACTGCAGGTACAGTTCTCGAAACTTTAGGAAGCCGTAACGCACACGTGTACCTTTGTGCCTTGCTGCACGTATGCCCGTTGGTTATATTTGTCGGGCTTCCCTCAGACCGCTTTTTCACTCCTTTGCACTGTTCTTTTACAAACACTACGCCAAATCGCTTTATGCAATCACACACAAAACCACTCATGTATTTGTTTTTACGCATATAAAATGCGTCTCTTCTTTTGGTTTTCTCTACGATTTGTGCGACCAAAAAGTAAAAACCAAAGGTACTCACTGTTCACTTTTTTATTTTCTTTACACACTTTAATTAGCAATAGATTTGACCGAGTATTCTCAGGTGGATTACACTAAATTAATAGTTCACTGTCTTTATTTAATGTATGTACGGAAAGTTTCACTCGTGGAAAAAATATTTCTTTTAGTTTTTAAAACACGTTCACTTTTCCCGGGGTTATACCCGCACTAGGGCATCCCCGGTTGAGCCCCCATTTGTAGGAATAAACGATTTAAACACTTTAGATTTCAAAAATGTACCGTATATTTATATATAAAAAGAATTCACAAATATGTATATATGTATATGTATACGAAAATTGTCACAAGTTGAGAACGCGGTGTGTTATGTTGCGCACGATGGTATGATCAGGAATAAATACATTAATTTGCGCTATGATGGACGCTAGCCTTACCGCCAACAACTATTTTGTAATCCACTATTTAGAATCCACGATTCGATGTTCGAATCAGTGGTTGCCCATTATTCATTAATTCAGATAAATTTCGGTTATGAATTCTAATCCCACATACATTAATCTTATTATAGGGCGGGGCACGCCTTTAGGTGAACAAAACTATAATACTCTGTAGCAACTGGTTGGAAGAGTTTAACGACAAAAACAAACGAGGGCGAAAACAACAAGGCGCAACAAAGCACTTGGTTACCACTTCCCGAGCCCTGCAACTACCAACCAAGGAGACAAGCACAGGAAAAAAGCAGTTGACCGCCATTAGGAAAGGAGACCACTGACAGCAAAAGAAAAGAAAGAAAACATATATCGCTTCTTTTTCCCCCCAAAAAAACAAAAAAACAGACCCTCGAAGCGAGTCAAAGCAAGTGATAAGGTTTTAATTTTGTATATAATTAGCTAAGATTAGATCAATAAATGAGGAATGCACCGCAACCTCAGGTCTCCTAAATCACAAGGACTCACAAAGCCCCAGCATATTGATAAATTCCAATATTTTGCTGGGTGCTAGTGAGGTGATGCGATCCTATTCGAAAATATGGATCCAAGGGCCTAGATCCTGCGTCTACAGACTGCTGTGCATGCGATTGGCAGGTGTTCTGGTGTTTCGGGCTCCCTGTCGCAGAACCGGCAATTTACGCAAGAGGATAGGCCCATGTTATATAAATGCCGATTCAGCTTGCAGTGGCCGGTGTAAAACGGTAGCCTGATTAGAAATTTAAACCTGCTGTGGTTGTACCCTGTGATTAGCAACTTGGCATTTCGCATGCCAAGCATTTGTTGCCAATGCCTTTCTCTACCTACTCTTTCTTCCTTGCGAAGTAACTCCTTTGTAGTATAGGGACCCACTCCAGTAAAGGGTTCGGGTCCTACCATGTAGGTGGAAGCTGCGCAGCGACCGAGCTCATTAGCCAGTTCGTTAGTGCTATACCTCTGTGACCAGGCACCCAGATGAGGTGCACCTGGTTACCTTCCGCTAGGCTATTCAGCTATTCTCTGCACTGCTGCACCAGTAGCGATTTGAACTCATAGGAGGAGATCGTTCACGACAAGACCTTATTCTTGGTGTACGATTTTTTCCATAGTTTTTAGTAAGAAAGAAGTTAGAAGTTAGGTATCCCAGTTTGCCTTCCGAGGGTTACGTTCGGGGGAGGGAGTTACCTGATCTCTACCTTAAGCACGAACCTTATGATTCTATGATCTGACAAGGAGGGCTCTGTTGAAACCCTCCATTGTGAGACCAATCCGTTCGCAGGATCGTTGCTCACGGTGATGTCAGGCGCCTCTCTCCTGCTTATTGCAATGAAGATTCAGACCCCACATTTTCTATAGCTCAGTTACTACTTAATATATACTCTAAAAGAGACTCACCTCGTGCGTTGTATTCCGTATTGCCCATTCCTTGTGATGGGCGTTCGCATCACATTCAATCATAAAGGGCAGCTATAGGCTGATGCTAGTACGAAGTCTGTACCTTCATCGTCAGGAACTCTGAAATGCAAAATAAGTCAATATTGTTCCTGACTACTACACAAGCTTTAGGTCTCTCGCTAGAGAGATCCCAGATTACCTTGTTGCAATCTGTCTTGAGGCCACGAACCTCTCCTCTATAGGGGAGCAGGATGCCCAGTTTATCCGAAGTGAACCTGATCGCTATGACAGGCGAGACTTCCGCCGGGTGGCACAAGTTCACCTTGGCAACTTCCACGTTGACCGCCACTAAAATATCTGTTCGATGAGGGGTAAATCTTCATCCCCGATGTCATTCGCACTGCCATCTATGGGGTCTCTTAGCCCATCGAGGACTTTCTGTGGAGGGTAGCTCCCCTCCCTGTAAAATCCACCCCCAGGAAGGACGCTGCGTATTCACTATCTCTGAATACCTCTTTCATCAGGAGGTCTTGGAGCACGGTTAGCTCTTCCGACTCCAACGTCTCCATCGGGTAGTTTAGAGGCAGTACAGCCATGCGAATGCCTTTTACAGCATCGTCGTCTCTCCTCCACCCGTAGAGGTTCCGGTGCGGAGGGTTGGCCTCCAGCTGTCCTCGTGCTGTTGCCCTTCAACCGTTTAGAGCTGGGAGGCTCCTGCGGCTGCCTTGGTGGTTCTCGCAACTTCATCAGCGGGCATAGTCGATTTTGCCTGCAGAGCGCTGCTACATGAGGGCATGTCATAGTCGTCCTCTCTGGCATAATTTTCAAACAGCGCCCGCTCATCTGGCAGTTGGTTTTTGTTGTTTAATATTATCACACATCATTTCTTTACGACACTTGGCTCAACGCGGTGAGTTGTCGGGTCAACTTTTCTTAAAGGGAACTAAAGGTCCGCCACGCCAGAGCCCTTTGACACGGTAAGGCCACACTTACTTCCCAATGCGGCTCGGTATTGGGAAGGCTCCGTTCGAATACAGCCGAATTAACCTCCTGGCTGCAAATCATCCAATGGGCGCGGGAGTCGCGTAACACCCTGGATTATGAGGGGGTAGCTCTTGGCCGCCGCACACATGCAGCTTCTGCCAGCCTCCAGGAGAGATGCCAAGCAGCATCGCTCATGAAGTTAAGGCGATGTCGAAAATGCATTGCAGTTAAGTCCCTGTACCACGACAAGATTCCTACCATTCGCAGAGGTTGAATACCATAAATGTATGTTTGTTCTAGAAAAACTAGAAAAAACCGTTTAAAACGTTTTAAAAAATGAGTACCAGTACGGTATAAGGTAATCGGTATTCACATTTCTACAGCATGTTAATGGAGGAAACGAAATAAGCAAAAAACCGATATTCATAAAAAACACGATTAAAACATACATAACATATTATTAGAATATTATTGGTACCTTTACTTACGGTCTTATATTTGTGTATATATACACACATAATACCATCACAATATAAATAAATATAGTTTAAAAAAACTAAAAAACACGCTTTTAAAGCACATCAAACTAAAAAGTGAAAAATAATTCTTTGTATAAACTAACAATAATAATGAAGGAAAAATTCCTGCATTATTGTGAGAAAAGCGTGGCATGCTCGAAATATGTCACAAAGCACCCCACGCTTTTCTCACAATAATGCAGGAATTTTTCCTTCATTATTATTGTTAGTTTATACAAAGAATTATTTTTCACTTTTTAGTTTGATGTGCTTTAAAAGCGTGTTTTTTAGTTTTTTTAAACTATATTTATTTATATTGTGATGGTATTATGTGTGTATATATACACAAATATAAGACCGTAAGTAAAGGTACCAATAATATTCTAATAATATGTTATGTATGTTTTAATAGTGTTTTTTATGAATATCGGTTTTTTGCTTATTTCGTTTCCTCCGTTAACATGCTGTAGAAGTGTGAATACCGATTACCTTATACCGTACTGGTACTCATTTTTTAAAACGGTTTAAACGGTTTTTTCTAGTTTTTCTAGAACAAACATACATTTATGGTATTCAACCTCTGCGAATGGTAGGAATCTTGTCGTGGTACAGGGACTTAACTGCAATGCATTTTCGACATCGCCTTAACTTCATGAGCGATGCTGCTTGGCATCTCTCCTGGAGGCTGGCAGAAGCTGCATGTGTGCGGCGGCCAAGAGCTACCCCCTCATAATCCAGGGTGTTACGCGACTCCCGCGCCCATTGGATGATTTGCAGCCAGGAGGTTAATTCGGCTGTATTCGAACGGAGCCTTCCCAATACCGAGCCGCATTGGGAAGTAAGTGTGGCCTTACCGTGTCAAAGGGCTCTGGCGTGGCGGACCTTTAGTTCCCTTTAAGAAAAGTTGACCCGACAACTCACCGCGTTGAGCCAAGTGTCGTAAAGAAATGATGTGTGATAATATTAAACAACAAAAACCAACTGCCAGATGAGCGGGCGCTGTTTGAAAATTATGCCAGAGAGGACGACTATGACATGCCCTCATGTAGCAGCGCTCTGCAGGCAAAATCGACTATGCCCGCTGATGAAGTTGCGAGAACCACCAAGGCAGCCGCAGGAGCCTCCCAGCTCTAAACGGTTGAAGGGCAACAGCACGAGGACAGCTGGAGGCCAACCCTCCGCACCGGAACCTCTACGGGTGGAGGAGAGACGACGATGCTGTAAAAGGCATTCGCATGGCTGTACTGCCTCTAAACTACCCGATGGAGACGTTGGAGTCGGAAGAGCTAACCGTGCTCCAAGACCTCCTGATGAAAGAGGTATTCAGAGATAGTGAATACGCAGCGTCCTTCCTGGGGGTGGATTTTACAGGGAGGGGAGCTACCCTCCACAGAAAGTCCTCGATGGGCTAAGAGACCCCATAGATGGCAGTGCGAATGACATCGGGGATGAAGATTTACCCCTCATCGAACAGATATTTTAGTGGCGGTCAACGTGGAAGTTGCCAAGGTGAACTTGTGCCACCCGGCGGAAGTCTCGCCTGTCATAGCGATCAGGTTCACTTCGGATAAACTGGGCATCCTGCTCCCCTATAGAGGAGAGGTTCGTGGCCTCAAGACAGATTGCAACAAGGTAATCTGGGATCTCTCTAGCGAGAGACCTAAAGCTTGTGTAGTAGTCAGGAACAATATTGACTTATTTTGCATTTCAGAGTTCCTGACGATGAAGGTACAGACTTCGTACTAGCATCAGCCTATAGCTGCCCTTTATGATTGAATGTGATGCGAACGCCCATCACAAGGAATGGGCAATACGGAATACAACGCACGAGGTGAGTCTCTTTTAGAGTATATATTAAGTAGTAACTGAGCTATAGAAAATGTGGGGTCTGAATCTTCATTGCAATAAGCAGGAGAGAGGCGCCTGACATCACCGTGAGCAACGATCCTGCGAACGGATTGGTCTCACAATGGAGGGTTTCAACAGAGCCCTCCTTGTCAGATCATAGAATCATAAGGTTCGTGCTTAAGGTAGAGATCAGGTAACTCCCTCCCCCGAACGTAACCCTCGGAAGGCAAACTGGGATACCTAACTTCTAACTTCTTTCTTACTAAAAACTATGGAAAAAATCGTACACCATGAATAAGGTCTTGTCGTGAAAGATCTCCTCCTATGAGTTCAAATCGCTACTGGTGCAGCAGTGCAGAGAATAGCTGAATAGCCTAGCGGAAGGTAACCAGGTGCACCTCATCTGGGTGCCTGGTCACAGAGGTATAGCACTAACGAACTGGCTAATGAGCTCGGTCGCTGCGCAGCTTCCACCTACATGGTAGGACCCGAACCCTTCACTGGAGTGGGTCCCTATACTACAAAGGAGTTACTTCGCAAGGAAGAAAGAGTAGGTAGAGAAAGGCATTGGCAACAAATGCTTGGCATGCGAAATGCCAAGTTGCTAATCACAGGGTACAACCACAGCAGGTTTAAATTTCTAATCAGGCTACCGTTTTACACCGGCCACTGCAAGCTGAATCGGCATTTATATAACATGGGCCTATCCTCTTGCGTAAATTGCCGGTTCTGCGACAGGGAGCCCGAAACACCAGAACACCTGCCAATCGCATGCACAGCAGTCTGTAGACGCAGGATCTAGGCCCTTGGATCCATATTTTCGAATAGGATCGCATCACCTCACTAGCACCCAGCAAAATATTGGAATTTATCAATATGCTGGGGCTTTGTGAGTCCTTGTGATTTAGGAGACCTGAGGTTGCGGTGCATTCCTCATTTATTGATCTAATCTTAGCTAATTATATACAAAATTAAAACCTTATCACTTGCTTTGACTCGCTTCGAGGGTCTGTTTTTTTGTTTTTTTGGGGGGAAAAAGAAGCGATATATGTTTTCTTTCTTTTCTTTTGCTGTCAGTGGTCTCCTTTCCTAATGGCGGTCAACTGCTTTTTTCCTGTGCTTGTCTCCTTGGTTGGTAGTTGCAGGGCTCGGGAAGTGGTAACCAAGTGCTTTGTTGCGCCTTGTTGTTTTCGCCCTCGTTTGTTTTTGTCGTTAAACTCTTCCAACCAGTTGCTACAGAGTATTATAGTTTTGTTCACCTAAAGGCGTGCCCCGCCCTATAATAAGATTAATGTATGTGGGATTAGAATTCATAACCGAAATTTATCTGAATTAATGAATAATGGGAAACCACTGATTCGAACATCGAATCGTGGATTCTAAATAGTGGATTACAAAATAGTTGTTGGCGGTAAGGCTAGCGTCCATTATAGCGCAAATTAATGTATTTATTCCTGATCATACCATCGTGCGCAACATAACACACCGCGTTCTCAACTTGTGACAATTTTCGTATACATATACATATATACATATTTGTGAATTCTTTTTATATATAAATATACGGTACATTTTTGAAATCTAAAGTGTTTAAATCGTTTATTCCTACAAATGGGGGCTCAACCGGGGATGCCCTAGTGCGGGTATAACCCCGGGAAAAGTGAACGTGTTTTAAAAACTAAAAGAAATATTTTTTCCACGAGTGAAACTTTCCGTACATACATTAAATAAAGACAGTGAACTATTAATTTAGTGTAATCCACCTGAGAATACTCGGTCAAATCTATTGCTAATTAAAGTGTGTAAAGAAAATAAAAAAGTGAACAGTGAGTACCTTTGGTTTTTACTTTTTGGTCGCACAAATCGTAGAGAAAACCAAAAGAAGAGA
Source organism: Bactrocera dorsalis (assembly GCF_023373825.1). NCBI lineage: Eukaryota > Metazoa > Arthropoda > Insecta > Diptera > Tephritidae > Bactrocera > Bactrocera dorsalis. Next base: position 58,443,531 of record NC_064303.1, read on the forward strand.
CGCATTTTATATGCGTAAAAACAAATACATGAGTGGTTTTGTGTGTGATTGCATAAAGCGATTTGGCGTAGTGTTTGTAAAAGAACAGTGCAAAGGAGTGAAAAAGCGGTCTGAGGGAAGCCCGACAAATATAACCAACGGGCATACGTGCAGCAAGGCACAAAGGTACACGTGTGCGTTACGGCTTCCTAAAGTTTCGAGAACTGTACCTGCAGTCCGAGGTGGCGTGAATTGATACCGTTGGAACGAGAGAATATAACGGCAACTACAACGGTCAGCAAAGCAGCAAGCAAGCGGAATAGCGGCGTCGGTATACAGTGTGCACCAATAGAAAGAGAGCAGCGTACAACAGGCGTATTAGCGGTTAGCAACGACACACATAGGTACGTAGTATCGAAGCAGCACGAGCGAGTTAGAACACCAAGTGCATCAGCAGTCAACGAGGGCAGAGATATACACTGTGGTTCAGCGGCAGCGGCGTCGGCATTCACGATGGCAGAGTTCAACGGTTGTTGGATGCGACGCAGAGAAGCAGGCAATAGCAGAGGGTGAGCGGCGGGTGAGCGGCGGGAGCAGAACAAACAAGATAAGATTTTTGCAAATTGTTGTATACGGTGTATAATAACTGAAGTACTTAGAATTAGTACAGCATCAACTGTATCATTTGAACTTTATTTCATACTTACAGTATTTTGTATTTAACTTATGTATGCATTGTAATAATACTATATAACTACGTATAGGCGTAAGTAGTAGCAATGTTTTGGAATACCGTAGATTTGAATACTTTATAATTTTGGGAAAATAATTATTATATCGTACACCTACATACATGTATAAGAGAATATAAAATAATTCTGTAAGATGGACGCAGCTACGATAAAGGGTATGACCGTGGATATGTTGAGGGAAAAATTGAGAGAGCTGAATTTAACCTTCAAACGACAACAGGGGTGACGGGTCACCCGACGGTTGTAGATAACTGTAAATATTTCTTGTTTCCTTTGTTGTATGTTTCTGTCGCTTGATCTATTCCTCAATTAGAGTGAGAACAATCAGTCGCTTGCATGCTCTTGTCGCGGTAAGTCGTAATTTTGCAATAATAGCACGCTTTTCTCACAATAATGCAGGAAATTTTCCTTCATTATTATTGTTAGTTTATAGAAAGAATTATTATTCACTTTTTAGTTTGATATGCTTTAAAAGCGTGTTTTTTAGTTTTTTTAAACTATGTTTATTTTTAATTTTTTAGTTTGATGTGAGAAACCCCAAAATTTGTTAAAATATGAACTATGACATGTAGTATAGGTTAAGTAAATCGATACTTAGGCAGCATTTAATATCTACTCGTAACCTTTCATTGACTAATTGTTACATTATTTGCGACCAAGTTCTATTGACGACTTTACGAATTATCACTTCTTAATCGAACCATTTCTTCTAAAGCTTCACTGTTACATGGGGTTTTACCTGTCAACTTTGAACAGTCCAGTTCTTCAATTCGAATACAGTCCAAAGATCTACAACGACTAAGTGCTACATAAGCTTGTCCAGCAGCAAACAGTCGAGAGCCCAGATAAATTACTTCATGTTCTACTGTACAACCTTGCATTTCATGAACGGTCGACGCCCAAATCAGTATGCTATTTAAATGTCACTAAAACTAGTTTTATATAGATGTTGCATACTTTTAAGCGCATCTTTTTGGTGAGGTGCTTAAACAGAGAACGTCTATCATAGAGAAGGTTCACGGTGCGGAGATCGTAAAAAATATCTTTGGCTAACTCGGTCGAGATGGTCCAGTTTCACCACTGCCAGCTCGGTAGGAGAAATTTTAACATTTTCGCTTGAACAGAGCTGAGCGTGAAATAAAAATTATGCTTAAAACTATATATTGCTCTAACGCTTATATTTTTATACGTTTATATACAAACATGTGTATTCGTATGAATTCTTTTTGTGCATATTAATGAATACATGTGCAATTGAATACATTTGTTAATGTGAAAATAATGCCTATTTTATAATTATTTTTGGAATATGTATATCAAATCATACTTACATATACATATTAGGGTGTGTCATTCTGAGGCAACCTTTTTTTTCAACTGAAAAATAGGCTCAAAACTTTCGAAAATGTGTAAAAAAAAGTCACTCAAAAGATGAGCTCTTAATATTAATATTAAGAGGTGCCTCTTTCAAATTTTCTGTTTTCCATATAAATTACATGGAAAAAAATCATTTTTTTTGTGGTGGTTATTGTGCGGAGGTTTTATATGTGCCCCGATAGCTGCCAGTAGGGATGGTAAACTCGATCCCGATTCTACTCGAAAATCGAGTTTTCTCGTAAAATAATCGATTTTTAAAAATCGTTTCTCAGTAGTCGAAGTGGATTAAGAATCGGTTCTTGACATTCGAAAAAAATTTAACAACAAAAATCTGTATCTTTGATTGTGGCACATAACCGGGATTGACTGTATTTTACGCGGCTTGCAAAAATCTGCGTCGATATGTATGCAAGCTCATACGTATATATTCATACATATTTACGCAAGTTTGTTGCGAAGCTGTTAGCGCGGCAAGGGAAGCGGTAACAATAGACGATCGTTTGCTTATTGTTTCGGCACAGCTCGGATTTTCTACCAACAACACAATGCTTTGCCGACAGATTGACTCATTGACATGAAAGCAAAAAACGCGAGCTTCGCCATTGGTTGTCAGTGTCAACGGAGATTTCGCATATGTACTGCATCTAGATTCTAGACAAATTTACAAACATTACCCCTATTGTCTATCATATTTGTTTACATGCACACATAATTATGCTGCGAGCATTGAAATAGTAGTGGGTGTTAGAGCTTTACATATCTGTGAGTTATGTAACATGCCAAACAATTTTAACATCCATTGAAATGCGAAAGTGGATCATATTTACCAGGCTATGTTTACCACTAAAAATATTTAGATTTCAATATGTACAAGACATGTTTATTTACAAAGATGTATTTATGTATGAAAATTTTGGGGAGCAGTAAAATAGTAGTAAAGTACTAAAATTTTTTTTTTTAAATACTGAAGGATTTTTGCAAGTTTCGTCTATAGGAGATCTTAGTACTTGGTAGCATGGCCATGATTTTTGATAACAGCAATACATCGCTTCTTCAGAGAATCTACGAGACTGTGGCATCTTTTCAGTGGTATGCTCTGCCATGATTGCTGCACTACGGTCCACAATTCGTTGTTGTTTTTGTGTTTATCCTTCCACACGGCTTCTTTGACATTTGCCCAACGGTTTTCAATAGGATTGAGGCCAGGGGATTGAGCTGGCCTATCCATGACCTTAACTACATTGACCCGAAACCACTATTTTGCCACCCTACTGGTGTGCTTCGGACCATTACCCTGCAGAAATATCCTTTTCAGCGGAATGTCTTCTTCAGCAAATAGTATCATAAAAATATGCTGCATTATATCCACTATAAGTATCGGATATTATGCCAGTAATCTTATAAATTGGGACTACACAAAAAAATTTGACCTGTAATATAAACAACCCAAACCATGGTATTCAAACCGCCATGCTTCAAAGTTTTTGTGCAGAATCTGGGGTCGTACTCTGTATTAGGGAAGCGTCTTAGACACTGACAGGACCCTTTACCGCCGTATAGAACAACTTTCGACACGTCTGTCCACAAGATGCTACGCCATTTCTCAATCGGCCAATTCAGGTGTTCTTTGGCGAATTTAAAACGTCTTGCTACATGATTTTTTTTTAATAACGGTACTTTTCGAGGACTGCGGACATATAAATTATGTTCATGTAGAAGTCTTCTCACTGTATGAACACCGCAGGCCAGGTTAAGTTCATTCCGAATCTCCATAGCTGACATTCTAGGTCGAGTCTTGGCACATCTTACAACTATTCGTGTAAAATTCTCAGAAAGAATCCGTCTTGCGCCGCCTTTTTCGTATTTTATTTATAAATAATTGCATTGCGAATCGTTGTGGCTTAACACCCTACAAGTCTTTCCACTCCCTTGTAGGATTTACCGTTGTTTATGACAGATTGAATCCATTCTCGTTTTTCTTCACTACAGGGCTTTCCCCGGCCCAATAAAAGGGACAAAGTCATATTTGTTTTGCTTTTTGCATTGAATAATATATAAAAAAATTGGGAAACTTACTTTTTGTGTGATAAAATTAAATTTTTTTTAGTAAAAATGATCTGTTTGTAATCAGCTCACCGTTCACTACTATTCTATTGCTCGCTCATAAAAACAGATATCCCAATAAAATTGGCTCTAAAAAAGTAACGGTAAGTGTTGCACACTTATTTTTGTGAATAGCAGGACCGTTATACTTCAGAGAATATAACTAAAATAATGATCGAAGGCAATATCATAAAATAAACAAAATTTAAAGCAAAACTCTCTTGGCCAATAGGCACTACTATTTCAATGCTCGCAACTGTATATGAGCACATGTGCGACCGCTTGGTCTTTTAACATGATATCGAAACTTTTAATAATTAAAGCAAATATACATAAATATATGTATATATTTTTGTATTCACCTGAAAGGCAAAATAACGTATCATCAAAAAATTCGAAATTGAGTGTCTTATTGAGTACACTTCACTACTTCAAATTACATACATAATAGTACATATGTTCAACATTTTCAGGTTCTGCGGTCAGATATAAACCAGTTTTAACTAATATTAAAATTTTGTTTCACTCATGTTCCATTTTATTTCGTGTTTCATTCGCGCCACTGTAAATTTCAGAAAATGTTGTTACGTTATTTTGCATTTCAGGTGACGATATAGTATGACCTGTATATTTAAATGTATATTTAGGTAGTAACACTTGCAAAGATTTTATGGAATACAAATACATACATAGGTCAAATTCAAAATACACACTTACATACACATGTGTTTTCATAACAAATATACATATGTATGTATGTATACCGATCTATAAATTATAAGCAGAGTCGTTTGAGCATAGTAAATAAGCGAATCTGTACGCATATATTCCTTTACATTGGAATTCGCATTATTTTTCTCATTTAACACTGAAAATGCTCAATTCTGCTACATTCGTGGTGAAACACGCTTATAATTTGTCTGTGGTGAAACTGGACCATCTCGACCGAGTTAGCCAAAAATATTTTTACGATCTCCACGCTGTGAACCTTCTCTATGATAGACGTTCTCTGGCTTAAACTTACTATCGCCTTCCTACAGTGTCGCTCAAATATTTTACGTTTCAGTACCACTTAAAAAGTTACAAACATACATACATACATACAAGTGAAGCTAATAAAAGCGTATTAAAAAAGATATATGTAAATTGAAGTATCCACATACTTGCACTATCCACCAGCTACACTCCTTCTTCTTCTTAACGCGTTAAGCAGAATTGCTTAAAAATACGTAAGCTAAGGCACAATTATAAAAGCTACAATCTGGAATATGTGGCGAAATTATCACGAATAACCCATGCAGTATGTATGAGATGATGATCGCATTTCTTTGCTCAATAAATTCAGACATCGAAGAATTCACTTTCAGAGCCTCACAAAACGACGCATATTTCAAATACTAATGAATATTTTCACGTGAAATTTAGCATAGATGTCACTAACAGTATTAGCAACTTACAGTTTTACCGATTCCAAAAACAAGCATTCCCTTTTCGATTTGATCACAGTAGTACATATATTGGGTTTTACCGGAAAGTAATAGGACTAAGTCGATTCAAAAAAATTGAATGAACCAATCGTTACAATTCTTTAAAAACTTGGTGTAACTTCAAATCGGCAGCGATATCTTGTCGGATCCAATTAACCTGGAAGTCCTCCACGTAAAACTTGGCGTTGACGATTTGTCCAGGGGGAATAAATTTATTGTGGACGATCCCTTTGATGTCAAAAAAGACAAGGAGCATTCACTTTGGATTTGCTCATTGCATCTCATTGGACCTCTTCCCGGTCCTCCAAAAAGGCCTTGAGCCACCGAAACACACTACTTTTTGCTAAAGCAACATCTGGGTAAGCCTGTTTGATCATATCGAAAGTCTCTGTCGCAGATTTACAAAGTTTCTCACAGAATTTAATCACGTGCCTCTGGTCTATTCACAGAAACACGTCGCTCGAAAGTATTTGTCCTGACTCTCCAAGACAAAGATAAAGAAATAGCCAACTCTTCTGTCACTGGAAATAAGAGAACCGCTAACCTACCAAACTCCGACAGTTCACTGGATCTGGTAGGTTTAATGATTAAAAACATTTAGTGAATGGCAACTAACAACCTTTAATTATTTTATTGGGTATTGAAAGTTCAAGATTGAATGGTCAAGTTGTTTTAACATACCATAAAAATATTTAAACAGTTTCTCCCTATATTAAACGAACTTTCTATAGTAATTTTCAATCGTTACAAATGTTGGTTCTTTTAATTTAAATAACCAAAAGTAAGTATTTTGTCCCACCTGCCATAATGGAAAATGTTATAAAGAACGCAAATTTTGAGGTGCTCTCACACTGGAATAAGTTGGGCATCCTTTTATCCCTGCTCTAGGTGCTCATAGACAACTGACCAGTCGCTCGTTCGTTAGCGAGGAACGCCTCCTACGGTCGTATAAGAATGTAACTCCTCCACCCTTGGATTCGAGATTCTCTTGAATTTCGTTACAAAAATATATAATAATTGTATTAAATTTTAATTAATTCAGTAGTATAAAATAAGTTTTTTTTTTAATTTGTAGTTTGTAAACATTTTTGATTTGGAATTTTAAATATGATTTAATAGCTTAGCTTTTATTAATCGTTATATACAAAAATCACGTGTCACGTTGTTTGTCCGCGATGGACCCCTAAATTACTGAACTGATTTTAAATTTGTTTGCACACCGTGTGCAATTTGATCCAACTTGAGAGATAGGATAGTTTACATCTCAATTTATAATCGCAATATTATATTATAGCAAATTTGCATACAATATGTGTAAAATATTTGACGGTCACAATTATCTGTTAGCTCAAAAAGATTCTAACAAATGGCGATAATTATTGATTGGATTAAGTAACTTTTCAACAGATGGCGCTATGTTAAAAATACAAACGCTACAACTTAATAGCATATTCACCAATTATTTTAACCCTCGTCGAGACCAACGGGTCTGGCCAGGCATATTTTGTTTTTAAATGTTATTTAAATATATTTAGAGTGTAGCAAACGACTTGCGCTTCCAGGTAGCTTCCTAGAATTTTATTGTGTATAGAATTCAGAAAAAAAATTCAAGGGTATCGTATCGAAAAGGACGAAAAAAGGATATTATAATATTACACCTTAGTCGAGACCAATGGTGCTTGGCTAGACCCCATATATTTTGTATGAAAATATATGAACTTTGGAATGTTTCTATCCTTCCCACGGTTGATTTATCTGTTTTCATGTTCGTTACATGTCCAAATTGGTTTGTATGTTTATCTAGGTTAAATACTTTAGCCGCTAGAGCGTTTTAAAGGTTAAGAAAAAATGTATTTTTTCTCAAAATGTTACATTTTTTGTGAACGCTATTGCGACGCCCCTGGTAGGGATAGAGGGAAGGTTGAGGGCTTTCCTGAAAGCCCCAGGGGTGAACTAACTCGCAAAATGATTTTGATCTCCCCCGGCCCCATACCCCCCAACTGTAGTGAAACAAAGGGGGGGACATGGTGAAAACCCATTTTCGCTTATTGCCACGCCCCCGGTAGGGCCTTGGGGGCAATTGGGCCTTGGAATTATACATTTCCTGAAAGCCCTTTAAATTTCCCAACCGGTGCAATTTATTCGACCTACCTACGTCAAATACTTTAGCCGCTAGAGCGTTTTAAAAGGTTAAGAAAAAATGTATTTTTTGTCAAAATGTTACATTTTTTTTGAACGCTTTTGCTACGCCAAGCGTGAACAAGGCGGTCAATTTGATTTCAATCAAATCGAGAGGTAAGAGATTTCAAAAATGTATCTATATTGTACATATATGAGCGTAAATACAACACGTATTTCCATACAAATGTATGTAAAGACATAGGGGCCTAGCCAAGCACCATTGGTCTCGACTAAGTGTATCAGACCGTTGGTCTCGACGAGGGTGAATATTCAAATACAAAATAAATTTACAGCCCTATTCTGAAAAAACTCTCAACTGAGTTGAGAGGAAAAATTTGAGAGATTTCTTGTGAGGCATATTTTGTGAAGCTATTCTGGCTCAAACCTCATAATCGAGATTTCATTATCCGTCATTTACATATTTTTTTATTTTGCAGTAAAATTAATTAGATTAGTAGTTCCTGAGATATGGTTTTTGGTCCATAAGTGGGCGACTCCACGCCCATTTTCAATTTTTAAAAAAAGCCTGGGTGCAGCTTCCTTCTGCCATTTCTTCCGTAAAATTTAGTGTTTCTGACGTTTTTTGTTAGTCGGTTAACCCACTTTTAGTGATTTTCAACATAACCTTTGTATGAGAGGTGGGCGTGGTTATTATCCGATTTCTTCCATTTTTGAACTGTATATGGAGATGCCTGAAGGAAACGACTCTATAGAGTTTGGTTGACAAAGCTATAGTAGTTTCCGAGATATGTACAAAAAACTTAGTAGGGGGCGGGGCCACGCCCACTTTTCCAAAAAAATTACTTCCAAATATTCCCCTCCCTAATGCGATCCTTTGTGTCAAAATTTACTTTAATATCTTTATTTATGGCTTAGTTATGACACTTTACAAGTTTTCGGTTTTCTTCATTTTGTGGGCGTGGCAGTGGGCCGATTTTGCCCATCTTCGAACCTTCCTTATGGAGTCAAGAAATACGTGTACTAAGTTTCATCATGATATTTCAATTTTTACTCAAGTTACAGCTTGCACGCTGCAAATACTTTTGTCGGAGGTAGCAGATACCTTAAATGCCCTAAGAGGTCCAACTCGGTCGGCAGCTAAGTGGAGGGAGGTAAGATCATAAATGCTTGCGTATGTTTCACATTATTAAAATATATTTCCATAGTCCTTAATGCATTGGAAACATCAGTTGCAATCGCGAGCACGCAAACTTAAGGCACATGCGCAAGCGACTGGTGGAGGCCCTCCGATAAAAGTAATAACGGAGTTCGAGGAGCAAGCCATTACAACCTTTGGGGCAGCAGCGGTGGATGGATTGCCGGGTGTTGGGACTTAGGGTCACCAGGTAATATTTTAATTTAACATTTGTCCGACTATATGTTTTATTATTACATGAGGCAATAATTGGTCCGTTTTATATCCAGATTTGTCCTCTTCTTCCTTATCTCTTCCCATCTTAGCTTCTTCTATGCCATCGTCTACTTACATCCCTTCTGAAGGTAAATTGACGGCAGCGAAGATGCTTGGAGCAGAACCGTGAAAAGCGATAGGAGGAGGCCATTGCTCTACAAAAGAAAATTGTAGCAGATGACGGGGGTGCTGAATCAAATGTCACAAGGACTAACCTCGATGTCAGAGGTTATGGTTAAATTGTGCGAAAAATTAAATAAATAATAATAAAAATAAAATACATATACTGAATTAATTAAACATATGAATTGTATTGTGCGCAAAATGTAATAAATAATAATAATACTTAAATATAATATATTATTTAAACATATGTATATGTCTTTTTATTCATATTTAGAGGAAGTATAATGTACAGAGAAAGTAAGTAACTTACATATATGTATATACTTATATTTATAGTACATAATGCCACTGGAAATATATACATATGTTTATTATAAAGACATGATGTAACGTTCTCTTACTCTAGCACCCTCCCTAAAAATGGGGTTTTCGAAAACAATTTCGTTGTCTTGTGATTCTTCTAAAACTTCTTCGAAGACAAGGTCTGCAGCCACACCATGCTTCAGTAAAATGTTGTGAAGAATTGTACACGCGTAAATAATAATAAACGCTTTTTCAGGGCTGTAATGATGAATGCGGTGTTTTGAGAGGCACCGGAATCGTGACTTCAAAACACCAAAGGCTCTCTCAATGGTATTACGCATTTGGCGTGCAACTTATTGTAACGCCCTTCCCTTGCATTTGGAGGTTCAGCTACTGGCGTTAACAGCCATGGCTCCAATGGATATCCTTGGTCACCTAACAATTACGAATCACTTTGCGTGTTATAGGTCCTTATGAGGTGTATACGTGTTGGGGATGTGGTCCAAATACCAGAATCATGGCAAGGCCCGGGATATCTCGTGTTTAGAGCGGTGAACAGAAGTCGATGATCACAAACCTGCCAAAAATGCAAATATATACATATGTATTCCATACATGTAAGTATTATGACATAGTACTTATATTATTATATTTGCTATGCATCAAATCACAATGTATGATATATTTTTTTGTTGATGATAAGAGTTACTAAGGCTCCCGGATATATGTAACTAAATTTGGTTATCGAGATATTTATTTTTCGCTTGCTTCTCCTGTTATTGATTTATTTTATTGATAACAATTAATTGATTTACAAAAATGTATTTACCAATTTGCATATAGTTTAACGGTGATTAATGATCCTATCTCCAAAAGTTAATTAATATACATACATATGTATATATGAAAGAACTATACAAGATCTGAACGCCAATGATAAACTCTTCGGTGGTGCTATCTTATGTACTTTTGTCTGGTGATTTACGAAAGACCTCGCCCTATTCTTGCGGATGAGATTAATGGATGTTTGAAACAATCATTCTTATGGCGAAGTATTGAAACATTTCGATTAACCATAAACATGCGCGTACAATTGCAAAATGATACATCCGCACAAATATTTTTCGAAAAGTTACTAGATATTGAAAACAGTGAAATAGAAATGAAATCAGATACGCAATGCTTTAAACTGCCAGCTTATTTATGCACTTATGGTATTCAGAGTTTACTTTTAAAGTTAATAGGTGGCAACTTTAACAAGATAACACATTCCAACTTTGAGCAACCCTTCAAACAGCTGATTCGAACTGCCAAAAATTGTGTAGCTACAAAAATATTTACATATAAGTAATGCCTCGCAAAAGTGGAAAAGAAAAATTACTAAACGGACTGTGCTTAAAAAACATGTTGGAATTGCTGCTCCAAGATTCAAGTAGGTACACATTTCTATATTCATATAACTTTTATAATTTTGCGCATTGCTTTAGGCAGTGACTTTAATGTTAGTGCAGCAATAATTTTGTCCTCAAGAAGATGCAGCCACGGAAATGTGCCAAAATCTACAAATTGGATTGACACAATCCTTCCCAACTTCGATAACAATCGTATGCGGCAAATGTTACGACTGGAAGCTCCAGAATTTCAACATATTTTAAGCTTAGTCAAAGAAGATACTGCTTTTAAAAATAAAAATTCGGTTCCTCAAATCCCAGTGGAATTGCAATTAAAGATCGCACTTTGCCGTTTTGGTTCTAGTGGGGATAGTGCATTCATCAGAAAGGTTGCAACCTTGTTTGGAGTTGGAGATGGAGGAACTGTGATTACAGTTACAGACCGCATTATTTCTGCCATCGTAAATTTGAAATTTAAGTTTTTGTGTTGGCCAACTAGGGAAGAAAGACGCAAAATTGTAGCCAATACAATGCTCGAGCTGCCAGGGTGCATTGGCTATGTCGATGGCACTGAAATACGTTTGTCGGAATCTCCAATTAAGGATCATGAATTCTATTTTTCCAGGTAAAAACAGTATTCCATGAAAATGCAAATAGTGTGCGACTATTCTTTGAGAATTCGACAAGCAACAATTGGATATAAGGGCAGTGTACATGATGCTAAAATTTTTGCAGAATCAGCTATTGGACGAGCACCTGGAAATTATTTTTGTGAACGGCAATGGATTGCTGGTGATTCTGCGTATCCCTTAAATAGAAATATAATTACACCTTTTCGGGAAAATAGCAACGAACTGTCGCAATATAAAAGGGATAGGTTCAACAAATACTTTTCTAAATATCGAGTACGAGTGGAAAATTGTTTCGGCAAATTAAAAGAAAGATTTAGCAGCTTAAAAGAGCTTCGGTTTCGATTGTCCAACGAAAATAATTACAAGAGCTGTTGCAGATGGATTTTAGCCTGCTGCATTTTGCATAATATACTGCAAGACTTTAACAATGACGACGATAATAGCTGTGATGGGGAAGAAATTGATTATCCTCCAGAAATTTATGAACAACACGAATCACGAATTGCATTGGCTGAATTTGTTAATAATAGGAGCTCCCAATAAAAGTTTCTAAGTGATTTTTTTTAATTTTTAGAACTAAATGTGTTTTTTTTTTTAACCAAATACCATTTAGTTGTAAAGACAATTATCTTAATATTTAAAGGAAGAGTTCCAATGTAATTAATAAATAGACTAGTAATTTTTGTTTATATCATATTTGTAGTGCTTTCTTGGTGTATCCTCGGAATGGGTTAAAAATTATAAAGTACAGAAAATAAAAACCGCCAAAGAATATGTAGCATTGTTTCCGACGACGTGTTTTTCTTTACGCTTGATTTGCAAAACAGGTTTTTATCAACACAGTCTTTAGTTATTTAAATTGAATTAGTTTCGTATAGAAATCTAAACTTTACAAATTTTCATCGAAATATTCAACTTTTTAGTCGACATTTTTAGCCTTTTTGGTATGCAGTTCAATAGCCTATTAAATTTTATTGAAATAAAAGATGTTTAACATTTTTCTAATGAAGGTGTTATACATGTTTTCTTCATATAACGCGATTTATTTTCTATATGGAAGAAAATACTTAGCACCGCGAGATTTTTATTGCATTATTTTCATTTTTTCCATTTCAATTATTTCTCTCATTTCCAGTTCTTTCATAGCAATTCTCTCCCTCATTTGAATTTCCATAACTTGAATTGCCCTGTCAGCTTTTTTTTCTTCCAACTCTTTTTCAAATTTTTCTTTGTTAAACAAAAATTGTTGCTCTTTTAGCATTAATTCATTTTCCCTCATCCTAAATTCCTTCTCGATTCTGTCTTTTTTTGCATCCAATAAGCTGGAGTGTACATCGAGAACGTCTGATAGGGCTGTACGCGAATATATACCCTTTCGGACAGCCTTTGACGTAGAAGAGGTGACCAGAGGCTCTGGTAATGCCACGATTTCCTCGACGGTTATATCAGAGGACGTGGCAACTTCTGATGAACCAGTACATGCAATGTCCTCGGTATCCAATACAAGGCAGTTTGAAGTGAGCTCCCTATAGCCAAAAATGTCTTCTAAGTCATCGTACCGGGGACACATCCTTACGATCGCGTCTAAAAATGAAGTGTATTTGTAGGATATATACATTTAAAAATTTATGATGTGTAGAACCTACTTTACAATTATCCATGGTGCCACTTCCCGTTGCATTTTGCCAGGACTTGGCCTTGGTGTACTGCAATCTTAAGTTTTTTACCTTGCAACGCACCAGAGTCCAATGCAAGTCGCTGCCAGTTTGGTTCAAAAATCTTTTATAATAATGTTGGGCCGTTGGTTTCTCTAGTGGCCTGTTGTCCCTCAAAAAGTTGATTAAACTTTCATTTTCGTTGTCGGTCTACTTTCTGTAGGGAGCCTTTCGAACACGCTTATGTACAACCTGCAATAGAACAATTATAGGCAGAATATTTTCATATTTATATTTAAAAATATTGCGAATTGCGTTTACCTTCTGTATTTCTGTGTTGCTTTCCATTTTTCTAAACGCGAATAGTCAGTTTCTATCGGGTAAATGGAAAGAAATGACATGTTTTCAAAATTTATCGATAAATATTATAAATGACTGTTTACTGGTAACAGAAGTATCTGTATGAACAATTTCATTAACTGTATTTGGTGTTTCGGTAATTTGAAATTTAGCTTTGATTGCATTCCTATCAATTTTCCACTATTTCACCTGTCGCTATTATTTATTATTTCATGGCTTTTAATTTTTAGTTGTGGATGGTATACTTTATGTTTCATTCCCTCTTAAGTTGCAATAATGACTGAATGTCCTACTTCGATTTTATGGATAAACGATATTTGTCTCTTTAGTTCGTATTCATCTTCGATGTCTTTGGCAAACTTTGTACAGTTTACAAAAGAAATATTTTGATTGTTTGCGTAAATAATTAAAAGTATTTGTTCTACCCCAGCTAACATTTAAGTTAGAGAATGATTAGAGAACGAGTCGAACTCTAATATATTTCTCTAAGGTAGAACGTTAGAAAACTATAAGAAAAACTGTCGAGAACTATAGCATTCTCTACAAAAAGGGGACTTAGTTCTCGATATCGAGAAAATTATTAGTTATCTAATCGTATTCTAAGGTTGAATTTTAATTGGATTCTAATGTTGATTTTTGATTGTTTTGGAGCTATTATTGGATTTCGTTTATAAAAAAAATCATTTTTTTTTCAAATTAAAACAGTTTTATTTCATATTGCCTCATTTTTCATTGCATTAATATTAATATAGCTGTGTATAAAAAGTCTATAGATGTGCGCTCAAAATCTATATCTGTCGCATGAGGGAATTTAGACGAAAATGTACCTAAAACAAAATAATTAGTTTTGTAAAATTTTGGAAATGTGAAGAGCTATAGTTTTTAAGGCAGCTGTTACACTTAAGGGTCTCACAGCCATTTTATCCTTCGTATCCTTGGCAAACTTGAATTTTCACCATCAGAAGCACTATCTATGTCATCATTTGATTCACTAAACTCCTTTTCGGATTCGGATTCACTGCCGCTTGAATCACATTCGACATTGTCACTTTGCAATTCTTTAAGAGCTGGTGGCGAATCTGCATCTGACTCAAGTGCATCGTGGGTTTCATTCCTTAACTCACGATAATCAAACAGCATGTCCACAATCTGCTCGATTTCCCTCTTTAACTTTTTTTTATACATTTAAAAATTATATTTACCCGTAATTTTGTAATAATAATAACGATATTTCTAAAAAAAATTAAAGCACTTTCTTTTCGCACGTATTATTTTTATTTGACACGAGGAATGAGCGACTCAGCAGATACTTATTGTATCCGATAACTATCATTTATATCGATAGTGCATTTCGAGTGTTTCTCTAATCATTCTATAATCAAATTCTAATGTTGTCCTCTAAACTTGAATTCGATTCGAGAAACATTAGAAAACTATATTAGAATTCTAATGTAAAATCTAGCTATTTCTCTAACGTTAGAGACAGTGTTTGCTGGGACTTCATTATGTTAGCGATCTTACCTTTTTCGAAATATTTATTTACAATATCAATGACGTTGTGAGAGTTGATATCTCTTATATCGATAAAAATGCGTTTGTTTTTGAAAATATTTTCTACTTCTTTTTCTTTTGCGTCGACTAAAATTAATTGCTGTTTGAAACGATTTACGACTGAGAATGAAAATGAGTATACAGATTTTCTTCATGAGAATGGCTAGTTTAGACTTCTATTGAAAGCATTGTTTGGTCTTGTTGTTCACCAGCGTTTAACTCTTTTATTTGCAACATTTTGTTAAGTAAGGGTCATTCCCAAATTTTCGGAAATTATCATGTTTATTTCATCACTGTTAATTTGACTTAGAAAATTTGCTATTTTATTTTCTTTACCGGTTATATAATCGATTTTTGCATCGTACTCTCCTAATTGTGTTAGCCAACGTTGTAGTCTTGGATTTATATCCTTACTATATTTTTATACTCTCGCAACAAAGTTATAAAATGTTCGGTGACACCCGAACTTAGCCCCTCCTTACTTGTTTCTTCTGTAGCCATTTAAGTGGTTGGAGATCTGTTGTTAGATCGAATTCTCTTTCATATGAATAGGGTCTGTAGTATTTTACTGACCACACTATTGCTAATAGTTCCTTTTCGATGGTTGAGTAGTTTTTCTCGTGAGTGTTTAATGTGCGTGAAGCATATGAAATTGGATGGCCATCTTGCGTGAGAACTGCGCCAATAGCAAAGCTGCTAGCGTCTGTAGTTAATTTAAATCTTTTTGTAAAATTTGGATACCTTAAAATGGGGCGATTTATAATAATATTTTTTAAATTTTCAAACGCGGTTACATAACTTGAGTTATAAAATTTAAACTAAATTTTTGCATCTTTTTTCAAATATACGACCATAGGATAAACTACTTTAGAGTTTATAAATTATAAGTTTCCAATAAAAGCCGATAATGCCTAAGAAATATTTTATTTGCTTTTGAGAAATTGGTAACTTTAATTTTTGGATAACTTCAACTTTCAGGAGTTAGAATATGGGAAAGGGAAAGTCTGTTTCTTTCTTTAAAAAACTTCATTTTTCTAAACTTATTTTAAATTTTGCTTTTTTTAGTTTTGTAAAAATTTTTCGCTTTGGCGTTCTTAAGAATTCATAGTAACCTAACGGAGTAGAAAACACTGTTTTCTTTCTATCGTTTTCATCTACCAGTGTTTGATGAAATCCTTTCGCGAGATCGATATTGTGCTCTTACTACTACACTATTTACAAAACGCTGTTTTAAGCAGAGTTGCTTTCTCTAATTATATCTAATATATCAATAAATGTTTTTTCTACATCAATTTTAGCTTTAAAATGAATAAGAAAATTTTGTTGGTATTAAAATCTATTACTTTCCATGATAAAGTACCTAAGACGTTAAATCCTTTCGGAAAAGGTGTTACAATTTTATATTTTATTTCGTTAATTCCTTAGATAGTCATCCTCTTTGACGTTGGTCGCCTTGCCGTGGCGAAGGGGCTTAAGTAAGAGTAAAGTGTGCATCCCATAGGAAACGCACTCTAATCTTACGAACTAAGAGGGACACTTCATAATTTCCCACAATAGTGATATGGATGAATAAACCCTAGGTTTTACGCCCATCTCCTATTGTGGAATTGTGAGGATACCCGAACCAACACCACCCTAAGCCAAGGTGTCGAGGTACCCGTGCCAAGGGCTGAATGGTCAGCGGGGGGTAATAAATAGCTGATCGCGAACGGTCCCCTCCGATGCCCGGGCGAGGTCGGAGGTATAAATCGCCTTCTCTCCGTATACCGGCTCTGCGGACGAGTGACCAACCCTTTCCGGATTACTCGTGGGACCAAAACATGAACAATAAAACAACAACAACAACCATGACGACGACAACAGCGACGACCACGGACATGAGCTACAGGAATCCTATAACGGAATCCGAAGAGGACGAACTGCTTGCCTCCAGCCAGGAGACAAGTAAGAGTACTACCGGACGTACCAACCAGAGTACACCGGTAGATACAGCAGACAAAGTATCAAATATACCAACTACCTCCAAGGCTGCTATGAGCACCAACCAAAGTGCACTGGCGGCTAAAGGAGAAAGCAAAAAGAAGCGCAAAAAATCTCAGAATCAGCTGAGGAAAAACCGGTACCAGAGGGCGGTCTTCATACTAGGGAAGATAGCCAAAGACCAGGCGGCCGGTACCCCAGTTGATGAGGCTGAAACGAAGCGCCTTAAATCTATCGTAGAGGAATATGAAAGCTACCTGAAAAGGAAGCAATCACAATCTCAAGAACAGAGCAAAAAAGAGAGCACTTCTCAGAAGAGAAATCGCTCCACAACAGAAGTACCCGGAGCTCAGCCCAAAAAACCGAGGAGGAGCGAAGGAGAGCACAGCAGCACAACAACGGCAAGGCATTTCAGCGATGTAGCCAGAGATAGCCTGCAGGTGGCCATTATAGACGGGAAATCCTCCTCTCCGAACACTATACAGGAGAGATGGGTGGAGATCGACGTCAGATTGTCGAGTATGGTGCTAAGCTATGTACTCGACAATCCGGCGGGTCCTCACCCGGAGTTTGACTCCTCTGAGACCCTCAGGGGCTACAGGGTCATCAAGTGCGCGGACCAGGCCTCGTTAGATTTCCTGACGGGTAGTGTTGCTAAAATTAGCAACGCCTTTGAAGGCCTCCAATTGAGGCTTTTACCCGCCAGCGATATTCCGAAGAGGCCTCGGGCTCGCATTTGGCTACCCCCACTAGAGGAGCCAGGCGAAAAACTCCTGAGGTGCATTAAGCTGCAAAACAAATCTATACCTGGTATAGATGAGCTTATCAAGGAGGAAAACCCAAATAAATCAAGCAAGCCAATACTAGTGGCCATTTGTGAGGAGTCCATTGAGGCTCTGAAGAAGACTGACAACAAAATCAGCTTCGGAATACGCAAGGCCAGATTAAAAATCTTCCAAGGCGACAAAGCGGCTGACGAAGACGACACGGAAGATGTCGACGACGCCAGCCAGTTGCTAAGGAATGTGGGCATTGAAGAACCCCGGGATGCCCAATAATAACAGCATAAGGTGTGTACAGATTAACCTGCAGCACTCGAAGAGTGCTACAGCAAATCTGACAACCCTCGTGAACGAGGGGGGCATCGACATCAGCCTAATACAGGAGCCCTGGGTCAATGAAGATTCCATAAAAGGGCTAAACAGCAGCAATTATAACCTGTTTTACACGCGGAACAGAGGTAAACCTAGGGCATGCATTCTTATCAATAAAAGTATAAATGCATTTCTTTGTCCTAATTACAGCACAGCAGATATCACAGTGGTGATGGTGGAACAGAAGGAAAAGCCCTTCTTCTTGGTCTCGGCCTACTTGGCCCATGACGAAGACATACCACCGGCCCCGCTCACCAGGCTAGTAGAGGAGAACAAGAAGGATGATGTCCTAATAGGGTGTGATGCAAATGCAAGGCACACCGTATGGGGTAGCTCCAGCATAAACACCAGAGGTGAGTCACTCTTGCAGTATATTTTGAATAGTAATCTAAGTATTTGCAACAAGGGCGATAAGCCAACTTTTATTTTCCCAAGCTCAGATAGGTTCCCGGGGTGGGAGGAAGTTCTTGACCTCACGCTATCAACAGACACAGACAGTCTCGTTGTGGATAACTGGAGGGTATCCGACGAGCCTTCCATGTCGGATCACTCCTGGATACTCTTCAGCATCCGCGAGAGGTACAGTGCGCCTCTCACATACCGGAACCCTAGAAGAACGGCATGGGGAAAATTTAACAGTATAGCAACAAAATGCCTCGAAAAGGGAGGCAATAAGAGTATCAGAAATCCAGAGGAACTAGATTCAGAAGTTGAGAAGTTGGAAAAAATCCTAATCACAACTTTTAATAAATCTACTCCGCTAACAGTTTTGAAAAAGAGAAAGTCTCTTCCTTGGTGGAACAGTGAACTCAAGAATTTGAGAACACAACTAAGGAAAGCTTTCAATGAAAGTTTTAGAACCAAAATCTGGCAGCCATATAAAAAGCTTATGAAGGAATACAAAAAAGCAGTCAGGAAAGCTAAAAATGACTCATGGCGAACTTTCTGCACATCGATTGAAAGTTGCAGAGAAGCCGCTAGGCTGAGTAAAATGCTATCTAAAGACCATATTAATACTGCCTACATTAGGGCGGAGGGTAGTGATTGGACCTCCTCGGCAAAAGAGTCTCTGGAGGTACTAATCACAACACACTTCCCCGGGAGTCAGCAAGCACCTTCAACGAGGGTTCAACCGGAACCACCGGTGAACGCAGCTGACTATCGAAGCCAAATAATAGACAAAAGGAAAATCAAATATGCCATAAATAGTTTTGCACCATTTAAAGCGGCAGGTCCTGACGGGATTATGCCCATAATGCTGCAGAAACTGGTAGAACCCATGGTTCTGAGGCTTGAAAATATATACAAAGCAAGCATTCAACTATCTTACATCCCAAGAAGTTGGAAAAGGAGCAAAGTTGTGTTCCTTCCGAAACCAGGCAGAAGAACACACGAGAATGCCAAGGATTTTAGACCTATTAGCCTTACCTCATTTATGCTGAAGGTACTAGAAAGGCTAATAGATATACACGTAAGAACAATAATGGCGGAGAAGTTATCGAAGTCCCAACATGCGTACATAAAGGGCCGATCAACCGAAACCGCCCTTCACGAGGTGATAAGTGTGATTGAAAAATCACTACACCACAAACAATACACCATGGCTGCCTTTCTAGACATAGAGGGCGCCTTCAATAACATAGAAGTAAATTCGATAATTAATTCTCTGGCGCATGGGGGCATAGATGACACTGTGTGCAGATGGATACTATCGATGCTTGAGAATAGGAAGATTATAGCTTCAAACGGCGCTGCAACACAAACAAGTTATGTGAGTAGAGGGACACCTCAAGGGGGGGTCCTCTCTCCGCTTCTATGGGTTGTAGCGCTGAACGAAATACTCCTCCAATTAAACGGTGGAGGAGTGAAAGCAGTAGCATATGCAGACGATATAGTGTTGTTGGTATCAGGAATGTTTCCTACAACAGTCAGCGAGATTATGGAAAGAGCACTTCGTAGGTTAAACCTATGGGCTAAAAGCAATGGTCTAGGAGTTAACCCGAACAAAACAGAACTGATGCTATTCACTAGCAAAACCAAAATACCACAGTTTCAATTTCCAGTACTAAACGGCACAACACTCACTCTATCCCCAACAGCTAAGTATTTGGGGGTGGAGATTGACGCCAAACTGTCCTGGAAAATAAATATAGAAAAAAGAATAAACAAAGCATACATGGCCTACTATACTTGTAAGAAAATTGTCAACAAGAATTGGGGCCTCAAACCAAGTATAATCATGTGGATGTACACGGCGGTCATAAGACCCATACTCACATATGGAGCTCTGGTATGGTGGCCAGCGCTAAACAAACTGTACAACATAAGAAAATTAAATGGAATACAAAGAGCAGCATGTGCGGGTGTTACAAGCGCGATCAGGTCATGTCCGACTGATGCGCTCAATGTGATCTTGCATCAACTACCAATGGACATTTTTATTCAAAAAACAGCAGCTATTGCGGCGATAAGAATAAAAGAATTGGGAGGTTGGAATCAGCAGAACTACGGACATAGTGTAATCCTGAAGAAGCTCACTATTAATAAATCAGACTACATTCTCCCAAAGCTGGATTTCAATAGACACTTCCAGGTGAGGATACCATCTAGACGAGAATGGAGAAGAGGCTCAATTGCAGAGGAGGGTACCACCTCAGTCTATACCGACGGGTCCAAAATGGACTGCGGAGTGGGCACGGGGGTATTCTCCGCTGATCTGGGCATATCTCTCTCTATACGTCTACCGAACTCGGCTAGCATCTTCCAAGCAGAAGTACTAGGCATAGAAAAAGCCTGCGAAGTTCTATTAGAAAATCACGGGAATATACATAAAGCAACTATATTTACGGATAGCCAGGCGGCCCTCCTGGCATTGTCTTCACCCATGACAAATTCCAGTATAGTTCACAACTGCAAGAGAGCACTAAGCACAATAAAAGACAAGCTCCAGCTAAACTTGATCTGGGTTCCCGGCCACAGGAACATTTTCGGTAACGAAAAAGCAGATAAGTTGGCAAAGGCAGGAGCTTTCCTCAATGAATCCGAGGCGGAGCTCATACCGAGCCCGCTAGGATCGATCAAAGGAGAGATCAATAAACAATTTCAACAAATTGCAAACAACAGGTGGAAAAACAGTACAAAATGCGTCATAACTAAACAATTATGGCTAACATACGACAGGAAAAGAACCAACGACCTATTAAATAGGTCAAGAAAAAGTATTTACAGAATAACAGCTACCACAACAGGGCACTGGCCATTTGGGGTACATGCGTCCAAAATGGGTATGCCCTACAACGACATCTGCCGAAGCTGCGGAGTAGCAGGGAACAAGGAAACAATCCTCCACTTTCTCTGCGAATGCCCGACTCTGGCACAGATACGACACAAAACACTCGGAATCCACCAAGCACCAAACCTTGAATGGATTTCCACCAAAAGCATATCGGACATAAGTAGTTTCATCGAAACCTCAAAATGGTTTGAGAGAGAGGGTGGAACGTAACAGCAGATACAGGAGGTTCTACGAATAGTGTATCAAAATGGCACATCAGTGCTAATTGAGCCCGATAGGGCTGCACTCCTACCTACCTACCTAGATAGTCATATAACGGTTTGAAAAGTTTTTCCTTTCGAAAATTTTCGCATAGGGTGTTTGGTTTTATGATGCTTGTTGCTGAACCTGTATCTATTATGCATTTAATTCTGTGATTTCCTATTGTTATTGTTATTATGGGGAGTTGAGGGTTTAAGGCGATGTTAAAAAATTTACTTCTTTTTCTTCACCATTCGCAATTTCCATCAAATTGTTGGACAAACGACTTTTGAGAGCTTTTAGTTTGTCTCGGTAAATTTGGTTGTATTTTATTTGTAGAATTGTTGTACCCGTAATCGTAATTATTCCGATTGTTGTAATTGTTTCGATTAAAATTTGTATTACCTATATTGTTATTGTTCCCGCTTTGCTGTCTATTGTCGTTTGTTGGTTTGGTTTGTCTATTGTCTATTTTATTATGTTCATAAGATCTATAATTTTTCTTGAAATCTTCGTAATTTGCTTTGTTTTTATCGACATATTTTCGGTGTCTATAATCTATCTCCCTTTTGTCCTGAATCAATTTTAATTTAGAGTATTTACGATTTTATTATTTAGTGTTTCCGTTTCGGTTATATGTGCCCTTATAGGCCCATCGATTTTCTCTAACAGTATATCAACTAGGCCCCTATCAACATTTTCCGGTTTGTAAATGCCCGGATCGAATATGTATATTTCGTTTATGTCAGCTTTATAGTTTTCAAAAATTACAAATCTATATATAGGGTGATTTTTTAAGAGCTTGATAACCTTTTTTTAAAAAAAAACGCATAAAATTTGCAAAATCTCATCGGTTCTTTATTTGAAACGTTAGATTGGTTCATGACATTTACTTTTTGAAGATAATTTCATTTAAATGTTGACCGCGGCTGCGTCTTAGGTGGTCCATTCGGAAAGTCCAATTTTGGGCAACTTTTTCGAGCATTTCGGCCGGAATAGCCCGAATTTCTTCGGAAATGTTGTCTTCCAAAGCTGGAATAGTTGCTGGCTTATTTCTGTAGACTTTAGACTTGACGTAGCCCCACAAAAAATAGTCTAAAGGCGTTAAATCGCATGATCTTGGTGGCCAACTTACGGGTCCATTTCTTGAGATGAATTGTTGTCCGAAGTTTTCCCTCAAAATGGCCATAGAATCGCGAGCTGTGTGGCATGTAGCGCCATCTTGTTGAAACCACATGTCAACCAAGTTCAGTTCTTCCATTTTTGGCAACAAAAAGTTTGTTAGCATCGAACGATAGCGATCGCCATTCACCGTAACGTTGCGTCCAACAGCATCTTTGAAAAAGTACGGTCCAATGATTCCACCAGCGTACAAACCACACCAAACAGTGCATTTTTCGGGATGCATGGGCAGTTCTTGAACGGCTTCTGGTTGCTCTTCACCCCAAATGCGGCAATTTTGCTTATTTACGTAGCCATTCAACCAGAAATGAGCCTCATCGCTGAACAAAATTTGTCGATAAACACATTTCGAACCGAACACTGATTTTGGTAATAAAATTCAATGATTTGCAAGCGTTGCTCGTTAGTAAGTCTATTCATGATGAAATGTCAAAGCATACTGAGCATCTTTCTCTTTGACACCATGTCTGAAATCCCACGTGATCTGTCAAATACTAATGCATGAAAATCCTAACCTCAAAAAAATCACCCGTTATATAAAAGAAAGTCGTGTTAGTTACATCACTTATAACTCAAGAACGGCAGAACAGATTTGGCTGAAAATTGGTAGGGAGGTAGCTTAGAGCCAGGAGACGGACATGGGATACTTTTTATCTCTTTATGTCAAAATTTAATACAACTCAGAAATACAAAAATTATATTTCAAATCATAAGCATTTGTTCAAAATTCATGTTTGTAGGAATCATTTCAATATTTCATTTCTTCAAAAAAAAAAACAATAAAAACAACCTTACATCTTCGTCTATATAAATATGTATGTATGTAAAAATGAATCGCCAAAATGTATGTACGCTCATAACTTTAATACGACTGAACGAAATTTGATAATTCTTTTTTTAAAATATTCGTTTAGGTTCAGGGATTATTCGAATAATTGCCGGAAAACCCCTAAAAACAGTCCTTTTCTTTTTCTCATACAAACGAATGAATGTTTGTTCGTTAGTAACGCTAAGAGAACGGCTGAACCAATATTGATGAAATTTTAAGAGGTTGTTCGTTGTGGATTAAGGAAGGTTTAGAAATAAAAACATCTTATACTTTTCATGAAAAGTCGGCAAATTGGATAATTCCAAAAAGTAACTTTTTTCCAAAAACATTTTTTTTTCAATTTCTGTTTTGTTTTTCAATATTTTGATTTGGAAATTATTTGAATAGTTCAGTCTCGATCGCTTGCTTTTTTATTCCGGCTATTCAAGAGAAAAATTATTACTATTACGATTTACGATGCTTTACGACAGGTTGTGAATTGAACAATTGAAAATTATTCAGTGAAAACTTTACGTGTGAAAGATCCAGTATTATATGAAGTGGTGGAAAGCAATATGGTTCATGGACCTTGCGGACACTACAATCCCTTTTCGGTTTATATGTCTAACAATAAATGCACGAAACACTATCCGCTTGCTTTTCTTTCGGAATCGCAAACTGGAAATGATGGATATCCACTCCATCGTCGTAGCTCATCAGACGACCATACAACTTAGAGTAGTGAATATCGAAGTTGACAACATATGGATCGTACTATATTCTCCACTGTTGTCTAATTCACATTCTAAACTCATATCAATGTTTAGTATTGCAGTTTGGTGTAATCTATAAAATACGTTTGTAAGTACGTCACCAAGGGAAGCAACATGGCGCTTAATGGTCTTAAACGATACGGTCCATACGTGAACTGCAATAAAGCGCTTTGTAGGATATTTACTTTTGCAATTCATGAACGGTTTCCGATTGTTGTGTGTCTCGCAGTTAATATGGAGATTGGCCAAAGAGTTTATTTCAGCCCAGAGAATACATTACAGCCGGTGGTAACACCGCCAACAACAAAACTAACATTGACGAGTTTTTTTCTCAACTTTCGTCAGTGATCCGCTTACGAGAACATTGCTCTATTTGAAAATACCTTGCATTCATGGAATGCATCGTCGAAGAAATAGTTACGCTGAAAGCAAGACCGAACAGTAGATGGACATTCAGGTGTGTTCTCAACTAATGCATTAGGATGAATTTACACAACCCACCCAAAAAACGATGATTGCTTCTACCTTCGGTTGCTACTGATTAATGTACGCGGCGTATTGCGTACTGTGAATGGTATGGTGTGTGCAATTACAATTGCTGGAACACGATAATCAGTTGGACGATGCGATAGCTACTTCGAATGCCACTGAAGTTCCCACACTTTTCGCGATAATCATTTCACCATATCAGCCTTTAAATCCGCGTCAATTATGAGATACGAACAAAAATGACATTGTCGAAGACATTTTACATCGTATTCGCTAAAAATTGGAAATGGGTCAATTCCGGTTGATGCTTCCGGTGGTTTGATATCAATTCCATCTGCGGTTTATCAATTCACGAAAGATGAACTCATCACCAATCTTCGGACATTGGCCAAATTATCTTAACTATGATTCCTTAAATGCACGCGCAATATTAACTGCCAAAAAATACAGATGTTCTTGACTTAAACTGGAAGATTCAAAGTCCAATTCCGGAAGACTTGCGCTCATACAAATCGACCGATCGTCTTTCCATTGAAGACGTCGCCGTGAATTATCCAGTGGAGTTTCTAAATTCTTTGGAGAGGCTTGGTATGCCACCGCATCATTTGCGTCTCAAAGTTTGATCTGTCGTTATTATGTTTTGCAATCTGCAAGCGCCGAAACTATGTAATGGAACCCGACTGATTGTGACGCAGCTATCGAATACAAAGGGCTGAATGCTTGATTCAACGAATTTCTTTGAGTTCCAACGATTTGCCATTTCAGTTTCCAGCGAAAATTGCATTTGAGATGACACTCAACAGGACACAAGGATAGTCGCATAGTGTGTGCAATAAGTTTGGAAATTCTATGTTTTTCACACGGCTAGATATACGTGGCGTGCACACGAGTTGGAAAGCCATCTTTTCTGTACACCGGAACAGAAACCAAAAAATTTTGTTTATCAAGCTGCGTTACATTGAAAAATAAAATGAAATGATAAATTCAACTTTCTTTTCATTTCAAAACACATAATTTCACACAGGACAACGGCTGCGGGGCCAGCTAGTATAATATAATTGAGATTACTCACTTTGACCGTCCTATAATAGTTGAATACCTATGTTTTCCTTGGATGAGATCCTTGTAGAATTTTGGCTTTGATCGTTTCCCACTGTGAGTTGTCCTCCATCTCTCTCGTTCTTTTTCCAGTGGTGACCAGTATTTTCTTGTTTGTTATAATATTGATGCAATGTTGGATGAGTTCCTGTTCTGTGCCGCAGAGAGAGATTTTGGTTTCGACTGCGTTCATAAACGCTTTTGGATTGTGATGGTCCCTTGGTGACATGTGGCATCTTTAGAATCTGTAGGTTCATTTGTAGTTGCAGTAGATGTTGAGCTTGTTGTTGTTGGGTTTGTAGCAATTCTTCCTGCCTTGTGATTACTCTCTTTAGGTCAGCGATGGTTTAGTTTAGATTTTCCATTGTTGTAGTAGTTGTAGACAAATAAATGTAATAAATGTAAAGTTGCGTAACAGTAAAAATGTTTTTTTTTATTTCGAAAACTTTTGAGCGTTCTAGAAACTATTTTATTTGTATTTTGTTTCTATTTCTGGATGCACATGAACTTAGTTAGTTGTAGGCCGCTGTCCTTTTTATTTTTCGCGTAACTGTGTATATAGTCTTTGATTTTAGAAACTTTTCTTTATTAGCTTATGGTAACACATAAATATTTTTTTTTTTTTCAGTTTTCAATATTTTCACTGTGTGTTTTGTTTTATTTTAATGGTTATATTCGATTGTCCGTAAGTCTATATATTTTTATGTTTCAGAAATGTTTTTTTCTTTTATTTTAATAATTGTTAAATTGTTTAATTTTCACAAAAATATTTTAACTCTTTCTCTTAATAATTTTTTCGTCTTCGATTTATTTCATTTGTTTTATTTTTTTTTTTTAATATATGTATATTTTTTTTTGACACATTAATAATATTTGAATCTTTTTCTTAATATTATTCGCTTTTGTTTTTATTTTATTAGTTTTTTTGTTTTTCAATATATAGATATTTTTAGACATATGTGCAAAGAACGTTTTTTTTGGATAAAAAAAATTTATGAATAATAAGGTAAGTAGCACGCTTTACTACTGTATGTTGAATTGGTTTTCTTGGTTCCACAAAAATATTTGTTTTTAACTTGATTTTTTTTGTGGCGTTTCACAAAACGGTTGTAAAAATGTAGTTGATACTGTACTTTTTACACAATTTTTGTTTTGTATTGTATTAAACAGTATTATTTTATTGTTTTTGTTTTTCGAAGCTGTGCTTTATGTGCATATATGTGTCGGAGCGCTTATGCTTGTAGTTTGTATGTGAGTGTGGGTGCGTATGTTGGAGTGCAAATATTTTGTAGGTAACTGTATGTGCCACAGCGTCGCTCGAAGTAGGCGGCGCATTGGCGGCATATATATTCTGCGAACAGGGTGAAGAGACTCAGGAACCGTTAGCTACTTTTAGAGCAATGAAGGGGTGCGTATATATTTAGGCACTATGTCCTCGCAGAATCAGTTCAAGAAGAGATCTTGATAGGGGCAGAACTTGCTGTGCTCATAAGTGAAGTGAAGTTATTGAGTATAGTGTAAATTGTAAAAGTGTGAGGTAAAGTGTTATAGAGACATAAACCAGCAAATCTTCGACATCAGAAGTGGGATCGGCTAATCCTACAAGCAGAGATTCGTGCCAGATCTTCGTAGCGCTAAGCACAGCACCGAAATCTAACGGACAGAATGAAGTTCATGCAGATACCAAGACCGGTACCAGACGCAAGTTCTGTCAACGTTGCTTTGACAACATTCAATCCGTATTGTGCTGCATCGGAAGCCTCTGCAAGGTGTACAACGGTGGACCTGATTTTTGATGAAAATACTCTCGAAGGCGGCGCGCTTGGGATAGTGTTGAGTAAGGCGATGGACGGCAGCGCATCACCATGGTTGTCCCATATGTTTTGCCGGCATAAGTGGAAAAAGTGGAAAGTCTAGGAGGAAGTCGCAGTGTTGATAGTGTTGACTAGGGTGGGTCGATTCCGGACTTTTTTCGATTCGGGATTCCTAATAGTGCGGAAAAGTTGCCTTAGTACTTCCTGATTCCAATGCAACTTTTTGTTTTGAGATCGGATTGCATCTTCAACCCCAACTCCGGCTTTGAAATTTCGGAAATTCGCCTAAAATCGTGAAATTGTCTACCTAGCGCCTGAAATGCGCATCTCATGTCAAAATGTATAAAGCAAAAGTTATTTGCAACGTCATTTGCTACCGAAATGGTATGTGATCATGGCCGTAGGACGAACCGTTCCCGAGATACGAGCGAAAATGCGGCGCGCCACAGCGCAAGGTGAAAATCGGTTTGCGGCCACACTCCTTGAAGGACACGTTCGGATAGGTCTCCACACAAATATTTTTCATCGAGTTCCTTCACTCTTGTCGTTGATTTCGCCGAGTGCTATCACCTATATTCTCTCAACAGAACACAGAACTCAAAATGTCTGTATCTAAATTTAGTTTAGACAGAAATGTCCTGTGTTTGGCATATATCCGTACAATCTCTCTGAGTCCCAGTTACCTACTAGGATGTTGTTTTGTGTTATCAGTTTGAAAGATTTCGTATAGGGTGACTCCGAGGCGACAACTATGAACCTAGGAGTAAAGAGGTTACAGAAATAGTTGCAAAAAAGGTTGAAAATACTTTCAAAAAGTCATCTATTCCGATAGTTTCACACACCAGAGTTGTACAAATGCTCACCACATACTATAAGAAATTTCTGACTCTTAAACAAATGATTTTTAGGAACCTAAAAGGTTTGAGCTCTAAAAGAGACGACTTTGTCTTTTCTGCCGGAAAATTATTTGACATCGCTACTTGGAAATGCATTTATTTTTCTTCTTGCATTTGTCCAAAGGAAAGGAAAGTTCTTATCAATGAACAACCATTTCTTTTGGACCAGAGAACCAGAAGAATTGGTCGCATTGGAAGTGTTGATCTACCTGAAACAAAAAAGATTACAAAGAAAAATGAACGTAAAGAAAAGTTTTCAAAAAGTCATTCAACATCAACACTTACCAGAAAAGTATCAGCTAGAACACGTGACCATTCAGATCAGCCAGCGACAGGCGACAACAATGTAGGTCGCACATGGATTCTTCCAGAAACGATGCTGATGATGAATTTTCTCTTCCATCCTCTAAAACCAAACAAAACACACTAGTATTAGAACACACTGCTTTAGCTGGCCAAAGATTTAGAGTAAGTGATAGAGCAGCGGCCTTGATTGTTTCATCTGCTTTTCTGTATGCCAAAAAGCAGGTTTGAGAACAGAGGATCAGGCTAGCTTTGTCACTGACAAATGCAAGATTAGTCGGGCAAAAAAAATTGTTGGAGTTAAGCTCCAAAACACCGAAAGTAATGCCTCTGTATATGGGCTGTATTTTGACGGCCGCAAAGACAATACTTACTTACTTACACAAGTCAGCGAAGGTGAAAAGTACTACCGCGACACTGTCAAAGAGGAACATACGTATGTATTTTTCTTATAGAGGAACCTGGTTGTCATTACTTTGGCCACGTCACCTTTCCTTCTGGGTCAGCTGAGGATGAGACGCAAGCTATATGGCAACATTTACAAGACAATTCAGTTGATGTGGAACATCTAGAAGTTGTCGGTGCTGATGGCACCAACACGAACACAGGTTGGAAAGGTGGAATCATTCGGAAACCAGAAGAAAGAATAGGTAGGCCATTACAGTGGGTTGTTTGTCTTCTACATTTCAACGAACTTCCATTTCGTGCCCTTTTCGAACACGTAGATGGTGTCTCAAAGAGTCCAAATACATTCTCTGGCGACATAGGTAAACTGCTCCCTGATTGTGAGAAGTTGCCTGTTGTCAAATTTGAAAGTTTTCCATCCTGCCAATTACCTTCTGAGGTTATTAATCCGACCCAACTTAGCACAGACCAAGCATATCTCTATAAAATATTAGAAGCTGTTATTTCCGGTCAATGTTCTTCAGATTTAGCGTCGATGCATCCAGGTAACATGTGCAAATCTCGCCGGCTCGCCTGTGCAAATAGAATTCTGAGATTATACATTTCTACTGACAAACCAACAAAGGAAATAAAGATTTTGGTCAAGTACATACTTACAGTTTACTCACCTTTGTGGTTCTCAATAAGATTCAACAGTTCAATCAAAGATGGCTCGCGCCATCTCTATGCTGCAATTCAAAGGTCGAGATACTTACCTGCTAAACTGCGCAAGGTTGTCGATTCATCCATTCAACAGAATGCTTTCTTTGCTCTTCCAGAAAACATTCTCCTTAGTATAATGACTGAGGAACGGATAGAAGTCAGAAAGTTGGCCCTTGACCGTCTTCTGGCAGCCAGAGAAGCAGAGTCTGACACTGTAAATGGAAGGGTTAGATGTAATAAAGTGCCAAAGCTGAATTTCAAAGCTAATAATTATTAAGATATGATTAACTGGAAGAATATTACCTTGACTGTTCCACCAGTTCTTTGTTCAGTTTCTAACGAAGAACTCATAAAAGGGCTGTCGGGAGACACTGCAGATGTGTGTATGGAAATTTAGTGAATTCCCCTCTCACACCATGGCAATTGAGAGAACCGTCAAACTGGTGACAGAGGCATCTTCTAAAGTTATTGGCCCCCAATCTCGTGATCGTTTTATACGCTCTACACTGAAATCTAGGCAACAAGTGCCAAAGTTAGTATAAAATCTGATTTTATCAATAAATTTGACACAGATTCAGACTAAAATAAGCCTGACATATGGTTGGTTGGCTGGGTTGGGCTTGGGAGGAACCCGAAGAGCAGCCACCTCCACGCGGTGGGTTCTGGGTGACAAATACAGGTTAGCTGACAGCTGCAACAATTTTCACCTTGCGCTGTGGGCGCCGCCTTTTCGCTCGTATCTCGGGAACGGTTCGTCCTACGGCCATGATCACATACACCATTTCGGTAGCAAATGACGTGACAAATAACTTTTGTTTTATACATTTTGCCATGAGATGCGTATTTCAGACGCTAGGTAGACAATTTCACGATTTTAGGCGAATTTCCGATATTTCAAGTCCGGAGTTGGGGTTGAAGATGCAATCCGATCTCAAAACAAAAAGTTGAATTAGAATCAGGAAGTACTAAGGCAACTTTTCCGCACTACTAGAAATCCCGAATCGAAAAAAGTCCGGAATCGACCCACCCTAGTGTTGACACACATGGTTCAAATCGTACAAAATGTAACAAGCTGCACTGACCTATAACTACTGCAGGCCTACGCTTTCAGCGTATGCAGGCTTATAAGAAGTATAATACGGAAGACGATGAAACCGGCCAATTGGGAAGAGGTCCAAATTCCAGATGAAATGTCACTAATGCGGAAAGATTAGCCATAAATCTGCCGAATGCCGTAATCGATTTAAAAGACGAAACAACGCAAAAGGAAACATTAAAATGGGAGCAACAATTCTGGAGCGATAGATCGGTCCAACATACGATGTTTCAAGAGAGAGAAGGGATATAAAATGCGTGTAGATATTTGCACTTTAGTTTAGCCAAAGGTTGTGGTAAAATTATCAGGTGAGTCCGTTCCATTTTGATTTAACTCTGGAGCGGAATATTCATTGAAGGAAAGCGATTGTTAGTGTTTGTCAGTATATTAAATATACTTTATTGTTAGTAAAATTTGTGGTTGGTTGGTAATGTCGAAATTGATTTACCTGATTTTGAACGTTAATCCTAATCCAGTATAGAGTTAAAAATGTAAAGCGCAATACAAGGTTGTAATAAATAAAAATTAAGTGCATGGAAAATGAATTATTAGATAATCGAAAGAAAAAGTGGGCGTAGGGCGCAAATAGATAGTAAAGGGAAGTGGAACAGTAATAATAGTGCAACAAGGGTCTTTCCTATTCCTTAAATGTGCGTCAGGCTTTTATACGGTGTGCGTGTGAATGTGTGGTAGTATGCGTTTATTTATTAGCTTGCTTTCGCATGGATTGTGATGAGTTGATAAACCAAACCAAAAGATATAAATGACACACGTAAATATTTTATCAAGGAATCGTATGATTAAAGAATGTAGGAGTATGGAAAAAATAGTTAATGGACGGATCGAATTCACTTCTTCTTCTTCTTAATTGGCGTAGACACCGCTTACGCGATTATAGCCAAGTTAACAACCGCAAGGCTGATTGCTACTTTTCATTGGGGGTGTTTTTTTACGTGGCGGGTCCCAAAACCAGCGCACAACGCTAAGCAGGGGATGCTTCGCCTTCTCACTTTAGCTCGCCTTCAAACGGATGTTCTTAGGCTACCCAGAGGATACTTGGTCAAAGACCGGAAGTCGTGAGCTGCTGGAGTCATATGTAAAAGAATCGTTTCTGGCCACTCCCAAGTGAATGGCGATCAAAGAACTTTCCTCACTTGCGTGAACTTCTACACATGTCCCCATCCTCGAATTCACTTAGGTAAAAATAATTGGGTCGTATCTGAATAACGTGATTCTGAGGTAGCCAAGTTACCAACTAAGCTAAAAAATAAAGATTTCACAGAAAATTTACAGAAAACATATGAATTGATGAAAGGAGTTTTACATAGAAGGATACAAAGAAAAGGTAAAACTAAATGTTTGTCCGTAATTCCTAGGGCATTTAGAAGGGCAGTGATTAATCACGTTCACGAAGCTCTTATGCATTTAGGAAGGAAAAAAAACCTTGGATAAATTCGATGGATTTTATTTGTTCGAAAATATGTCAAAGTATGTTCGTCGGTTTGTCGAAAATTGTATCAGCTAGAAATTCGCTAAGCTATCAATAGAAAAATTGTAGGCTGAATTAAATTCGATTCCAGAGAAAGATATTCCGTGGTCCATATAGACATTAAGGTGAAGATGATTGAAAAAAACATACTTAAAGGAGTACGTAATCGCTTTGGTAGATGCCTTTACAAATTTTGTTTATTTTTATCACACTTTAAACATTGACACTAAAAGTTCTATTATAGTCGTTAAAGCCGCTGTGTGTTTGTTTGGTATGCCTACTCGAATTATAGCGGATCAGGGCCGTAACTTTGCAAGCTCAGGACTTAGTGAATTTTGTTCTTAAACAAAAAAAAAAAATATATGGAGAGAGAGAGCTACATTTAATTGCTACAGGTGTGAGCAGTGCAGGGTAGAATGTATAATTAGCCTGCTAAAGAGTATACTGACGGCCAGTGAAATCAGTCAGAGATTGTGGCAAAATGCCTTAACCGAAGTACAGTTGGCAATGAATTGTACGGTCAATCGAGTCACCAAGATCTTTTGAAATGCTAATCGATAGAGAAGTTAGACCTTTAGGCCTACTACCAATAGGTGAAGAAGTGGATAATTTATTTGACAGGGAACCTTTAAGAAAACAAGCAAAGGAAAATATTAAAGTTAATGACAAACGTGGATAAATAGTAAAATGTAATGTAGGAGACCATGTCTTGCTGAAGAAGAAAAAAGGGGTCACCAAACAAATCTTGTAAGTTCAGAGAGAGTTTTGTTTTAAAATCAATAACAAGAAGAAAAAAACATATGTATAAGTATAAACATGAATTTTTGAAAGCAATGCTAAATAGACAAATAGGTAACGCAGTTGATTTGGACGAAGTGATAAATAAAGATTAAAAACATGGCACAGTTGTTGTCTTGAAATCCCAAAAAGGGAAATAATGACCGCACCATAACAGATGGACTTGTTATAGCGGGGGTCGGAAGATGTGAATGGTACGGTAGGTGCTTTGGAATCCCAAGAAGGGATAGAGTGATCGCACCATAACAGAAGGACTTGTTATGGCGAGGGTCAATACGTGGGTGTAAAAGGAAATACACCAGTTGGTAAAGATAATTAATTTTGCATGAATTGTAAAGTATTGTAAAGAAGAAAATGTAATGAAAAGAATTTATGAAATGTTATCAAGAAACCAATTTGCTTATTTGTCTATTGCTTGCTTTTGTCTAGAAGCCTAAAGCTTTATATAAAGAAAGATTAATGAAATGTTTGTAAAGCAGTAGCAACTGATGTGTCAGAATATTGTGGTTTAAAGTAAACACACGAGGACGTGTGATTTTTCAGGAAGGCGGTGTCGGAGCGCTTATTCTTGTATTTTGTATGTCACTGTGGGAGCGTATGTTGGAGTGCAAATATTTTGTAGATAACTGTATGTACTATAGATTGTAATTGAACAAATAAGCATAGTAACAGGACTAGAGAAACTGTTATTGAGTGAGGTCTGATCGTATTCTGCGAACAGAGTGAAGAGACTCAGGAACCGTTAGCTACTTTTAGAGCAATGAAGGGATGCGTATATATTTAGGCACTATGTCCTCGCAGAATCAGTTCAAGAAGAGATCTTGATGGGAGCAGAACTTGCTGTGCTCGTATAGTGAAGTGAAGTTATTGAGTAAAGTGTAAAGTGTAAAGGTGTGAAGTAAAGTGTTATAGAGACTTAAACCAGCAAATCCCCGACATATGTATATATGTATATATCGCAATTTCCGTTGTTACTGTTTTAACGCGTGTTGCAATCTGTAACTTTAAGCTTTGTCGATACCGTACTTTTTACAGCAAACTATTCTGTTTTATATTAAACAGTATTATATTACTGTTTTCTTTAAAACTGTGCTTTATATATATGTGGGATGGCATCCCTGGCAGAAAGGGAAAATAAGAAAAGGGACAACACAGAAATTATATAGCGTGGGTTGCTCCGATTACGATGAGCAAAAAGAGTTGGAGTTAGAAGTCAGTCATTAAACTGAACAGACGTGTGCAGCAAAATAAAAAGAACTAGGAAGAAGTATTTTAACTAAAAGTGGAAAGAATAACGTTTATATAACTAAGAAGAAATATTTTGACTAAAAGTGAAAGAACAAGTGAAGATTATTGTATATTTCAATTAAAAGAGGAAAGCATAACGTTATGTAACTAAGAGGAAGTGTTTTAACTAAAAGTAAAATAATGA
The DNA here is from genome assembly GCF_023373825.1 of Bactrocera dorsalis. Classification (NCBI taxonomy): domain Eukaryota; kingdom Metazoa; phylum Arthropoda; class Insecta; order Diptera; family Tephritidae; genus Bactrocera; species Bactrocera dorsalis. Next base: position 58,478,793 of record NC_064303.1, read on the forward strand.
CGTTTGTGTAGCTAAGAAGAAGTGTTTTAACTAAAAGTAAAATAACGTTTGTATAATTAAGAATAAGTTCTTGCTGTAAATAAAAGCAGATTGTAACTTTTAAATAAAAGCAAACTAACGACTATTTTCGAACCAAAACAATCATATTTATTTGAATATTGGGTACTGAAGAGGGTAGCGAACCCCACAAATTGGTGTCAGAAGTGGAAAGTGCCGGGTTTTCCTTTTGAGGGAAAACGATAATTGTTAAAACTTTTGTTAAAAAGTGCGTAAAAGACTAACGGTTGTGCGGGCACGTGGTGCAAAGTACAGTCCTTAGAAGTTCCGAAATTTCTGGAAAACTGTGGACCATTAGATCCGTTATTTAAGTACCGCTATAAAATAACGCAGAGGCAGAGAATTTCATTTCGAGTAATCTGAGTGCGACTCAGAAGTGTTAAGCAGTGGTAACTGCAAATTCGTTTTTTTTTAAATCTGAGTGCGGCTCAGACAAACGCGATCCGAACAGCGCAAAGCAGTGGTGACAGAGAATTTTAGTTTGAGTAATCTGAGTGCGACTCAGAAGTGTTAAGCAGTGGTGGCTGCGAATTCGTTTTAAAAAATCTGAGTGCAACTCAGAAGTGTAAAGTAGTGGTGGCTGCAAAATCTGCTCGCGATCCGAACAGCGCAAAGCAGTGGGAACAGAGAACTTCAGTTTGAGTAATCTGAGTGCGACTCAGAAGTGTTAAGCAGTGGTGGCTGCGGATTCGTTTTAAAAAATCTGAGTGCGACTCAGAAGTGTAAAGCAGCGGTGGCTGTAAAATCTGCTCGCGATTCGAACAGCGCAAAGCAGTGGTGACAGAGAGTTTCATTTTGAATAATCTGAGTGGGACTCAGAAGTGTTAAGCAGTGGTGGCTGCAAAATCTGCTCGCGATCCGAACAACGCAAAGGAACAACGCAAGGAGCGGCCAGCCAGATGTCAGGAACATCTTTCGTATCAACATCGTCTTCTTCCATCCATAAAGCATCGCCATCATTCATTAAACAGAGAGTCTCTCGGGCACGTCTAGCGGCAATACTATGAAGACGAATTTTCCCGATAGGTAACAGCTCTTGTTTTTTATGTGATTTCTTGTGTTGATTGGTGGCTTAATATGAAGAAAAATATAGGCCACATATGCTACAGGATATTTTAAACAAGTATGACTCGACACTAGGGCAATAACTATCATGTGGAACTTGTTTCAGATGGGATGATGCTTGGAGATTTAATAATATCTGTAGTAATAATGGAGCAAACTTAGCGTCATTGTCATCACTTCCTGTGACTCCATAACCTTCTGATGTCTGTTTAATTAACACAGGTGGTGGTAAAAATCATTCTTTTAATAATTTCCAAAGACTACAACGTCTTACACCGCAACATGCAATAGTTTCACATATAACTATTTGTAAAAAATATTGTGACTCACGTACATGATTCGCTTACCAAGTAGCATTTTTTTTCAACATCATAGCCTGTTCAATATTCAGTCCAGTAACAGTTGGTGCAACACATTCAGCAACGACTGGAAAATTATCAATGACTAACTTGCTCCAAATGTCAGCCAACACATTGCCCGCACTTTCGAAGTATCTTTCTTCTAGATCTAAGTCAGTAGTTCGATTACTTGAATCAAGATGTGACCCAAATCTTCTTCTTTACTGGCGTAGACACCGCTTACGCGATTATAGCCGAGTCAACAACAGCGCGCCAATCGTTTCTTCTCTTCGCTACGTGGCGCCAATTGGATATTCCAAGCGAGGTCAGGTCCTTCTCCACTTGGTCCTTCCACCGGAGTGGAGGTCTTCCTCTTCCTCTGCTTCCCGCGGCGGGTACTGCGTCGAATACTTTCAGAGCTGGAGTGTTTTCATCCATCCGGACAACATGACCTAGCCAGCGTAGCCGCTGTCTTTTAATTCGCTGAACTATGTCGATGTCGTCGTATATCTCGTACAGCTCATCGTTCCATCGGATGCGGTATCCGCCGTGGCCAACGCGCAAAGGACCATAAATCTTCCGCAGAACTTTTCTCTCGAAAACTCGCAACGTCGACTCATCGGTTGTTGTCATCGTCCAAGCCTCTGCACCATATAGCAGGACGGGAATTATGAGCGACTTATAGAGTTTGGTTTTTGTTCGACGAGAGAGGACTTTACTTTTCAATTGCCTACTCAGTCCGAAGTAGCACCTGTTGGCAAGAGTAATCCTGCGTTGGATTTCTAGGCTGACATTGTTGGTGGTGTTAATGCTGGTTCCTAAATAGACGAAATTATCTACAACTACAAAGTTATGACTGTCAACAGTGACGTGAGTGCCAAGTCGCGAGTGCGACGACTGTTTGTTTGATGACAGGAGATATTTCGTCTTGCCCTCGTTCACTGCCAGAGAAGCAGAGACAGCAGAACTAACGGCGCGGGTGTTGAGACCGATGATATCAATATCATCGGCATACGCCAGCAGCTGTACACTCTTATAAAAGATTGTACCTGCTCAATTCAGTTCTGCAGCTCTAATAATTTTCTCCAAGAGAAGATTGAAAAAGTCGCACGATAGGGAGTCGCCTTGTCTGAAACCTCGTTTGGTATCGAACGGCTCGGAGAGGTCCTTCCCGATCCTGACGGAGCTTTTCGTGTTGCTCAACGTCAGTTTACACAGCCGTATTAGTTTTGCGGGGATACCAAATTCAGACATCGCGGCATAAAGGCAGCTCCTTTTCGTGCTGTCGAAAGCAGCTTTGAGATCGACAAATAGGTGGTGAGTGTCGATTCTCCTTTCACGGGTCCTTTCCAAGATTTGGCGCATGGCGAATATCTGGTCGGTTGTTGATTTACCAGGTCTAAAGCCACACTGATAAGGTCGAATCAGTTTGTTGACGGTGGGCTTTAGCCTTTCACACAATACGCTCGATAGGACCTTGTATACGATGTTGAGGAGGCTAATCCCACGGTAGTTGGCGCAGATTGTGGGGTCTCCTTTTTTTATGGGTCGGCCATAGCACACTTAAATTCCAATCGTTGGGCATACTTTCGTCCGACCATATTTTGCAAAGAAGCTGATGCATGCACCTTATCAGCTCTTCGCCACCGTATTTGAATAGCTCGGCCGGCAATCCATCGGCCCCTGCCGCTTTGTTGTTCTTCAGGCGGGCAACTGCTATTCGAACTTCGTCATGGCCGGGCAATGGAACGTCTGCTCCATCGTCATCGATTGGGGAATCGGGTTCGCCTTCTCCTGGTGCTATGTGTTCACTGCCATTCAGCAGGCTGGAGAAGTGTTCCCTCCATAATCTAAGTATGCTCTGGGCATCGGTGGCTAGATCACCTTTGGGGGTTCTACAGGAGTATGCTCCGGTCTTGAAACCTTCTGTAAGTCGCCGCATTTTTTCGTAGAATTTTCGAGCATTACGCCTGTCGGCCAGCTTATCAAGCTGTTCGTACTCACGCATTTCGGCCTCTTTCTTCTTCTGTCTGCAAATGCGTCTCGCTTCCCTCTTCAACACTCGGTATCTATCCCATCCCGCACGTGTTGTGGTCGATCGTAACGTTGCGAGGTAGGCAGCCTGTCTTCTCTCCGCTGCGACACGGCACTCCTCGTCGTACCAGCTGTTCTTCTGCACTTTCCGAAAACCAATGGTTTCGGTTGCAGCTGTACGTAAGGAGTTTGAAATGCCATCCCACAGTTCCCTTATACCGAGTTGTTGACGAGTGCTCTCAGAGAGCAGGAGTGCAAGCCGAGTAGAAAATCGTTCGGCTGTCTGTTGTGATTGCAGCTTCTCGACGTCGAACCTTCCTTGTGTTTGTTGGCGTGCGTTTTTTGCTGCACAGAGGCGGCTGCAACAATATAGTGGTCCGAGTCGATGTTAGGACCTCGGAGCGCACGCACATCTAAAACACTAGAGACGTGCCTTCCGTCTATCACAACATGATCGATCTGGTTGGTGGTTTTTCGATCCGGAGACAGCCAGGTAGCTTGATGTATCTTCTTATGCTGGAATCTAGTACTACAGATAACCATATTTCGGGCCCCGGCGAAGTCGATCAGCCTCAACCCATTTGGGGATGTTTCCTCGTGGAGGCTGAATTTACCGACCGCAGTGCCAAAGATACCTTCTTTGCCCACCCTGGCGTTGAAGTCGCCAAGCACGATTTTGACATCGTGGCGGGGCATCTCTCATAAGTGCGCTCCAAGCACTCATAAAAGGCATCTTTGGTCACATCGTCCTTCTCTTCTGTCGGGGCGTGGGCGCAAATCAGCGATATGTTGAAGAACCTCGCTTTGATGCGGATTGTGGCTAGACGTTCATTCTCTGGAGTGAATGATAGTACTTGGCGACGGAGTCTCTCTCCCACCACGAATCCAACACCAAACTTGCGCTCCTTTATATGGCCACTGTAGTAAATGTCACAAGGACCTACTCGTCTCTGTCCTTGTCCCGTCCATCGCATTTCTTGGACGGCGGTGATGTCAGCCTTTATCTTTACGAGGACATCTACCAGCTGGGCACCGGACATTCCAGGTGCATGCCCTCAAATCATAGTCCTTATTTCGTTTGCCATGGTCGTCATCAAAAGGGGGGTCTCTCATCCGAGGCTGTGTTTGCTTTTTCATTGGGGGTGTTTTTTTACGTGGCGGGTGCCAAACCCAGCGCACAACCCTAAGTAGGGGATATTTCGCCTTCTCACTTTAGCTCGCCTTCAAACGGATGTTCTTAGGCTACCCAGAGGATACTTGGTCAAAGACCGGAAGTCGTTAGCTGCTTGAGTCATATGTAAAAGAATCGTTTCTGGCCACTCCCAAGTGAATGGCGATCAGAGAACTTTCCTCACTTGCGTGAACTTCTACACATGACTCCATCCTGACCCAAATCATCATGATTTAATAGTACACCATTAAGTTCTCGACTGAGAGGTGCCATGCGTCGTTCAACTCTGCACTCCTTCCTGGAACATTTGTAGCTATATAAATTGCATCTAAATGAAAATATTTAAAATGTTGTAAAGCTGAAACTATAACGCGGGAGACAATTTTGTAACTTTGATTAAAATTATAATATAAAATAAAATAAATTACGATTCGCAGAAGAGCCCCAATGTTTACAAATTTATTGTAACGAACCCTGGACACGGCGAGTATACCTCAGCAAGTTATGCTTGTAAGAAGCAGGGGCAGTAAAAAGTATTAAGTATTAAAAAACAAAGATTGTGTTTATAAATGTATAATATTTTTTGTTTAGATGTAAATTTTACGTTTGTACATCACAAATTTTGAAATGTGATGTCACAAAGCTTTTGGACCCCCCCCTGCCCCTTGTCACACAGTGTCACTTCTGAATGATACCCTCCCCCCCCTTCAAGGTGTGACGTAATTTGTGGATGGCCCCAAAGCAGTGGTAACAGAGAACTTCACTTTGAGTAATCTGAGTGCGACTCAGAAGTGTTAAGCAGTGGTGGCTGCAAAATCTGCGCGAAGCAGAGTATACAACAGGAGTGGCTGCATATGTGAAGGCAACAAGTGCGTACAGTGGCGACCAAATAGAACCAGACAACGTGGTAACTACGCACGTAGGAGCGGCAAAAGTTTTTGTAAGAAGTCAGAGTGGTATCAGCAGTTGGTCTTCCTTGAAGGATCTGCTGTTTAAAGAATTCGGAGAAAGGGTTTCATACGTAACCGGCGCAAACGAAGTAATGAGGGTTACCGCGAATATTTGTATAAGTTAATGGAACTCGGTTCTCCAATTGGCCTCGATGAACCCAGTCTAATAGAATATTTTAGTGAAGGTATACGTGATACCAGGGTAGGGAAAAGTAATTTGTATCAAGCTAGAAACATCGAACAGCTTAAGGACGAAATAATAGTTTACGAAAAGATTCGGTCAAGTCGACAGCAGGCAGACCCCAATCGACGCGGTGAAGAGGTAAAAAACGAAGCCATCGAGGAGAGGAAGACAACAGAAAAGAGACGCTGTTTTAGGTGTGACACTGTAGGGCATTTAGCGAGTAACTGTCCTCAGAAAACTATCAAGTGTTTTAAGTGCGGTCAGAGTGGACACATCGCAACAAAGTGTGGAAAGTCGTTAGGTGCGAAAGTCGAAAGAGCAAATACGTTATCCAATGAAAAGTTAGGAGTGTCTAATAAATGCGTAATTTTCAAAGAAATGGTACTGAACAACATAAAATTGTCTGCATTACTCGATACTGGGTGTGATCTCTGTTTACTCGGTTATGATGTTTTAATAAGCTTAGGAGGTGTCGAACTGGATAGTGACAAAAGGCGATTGATGGGAATAGGCAAAAGTGATCTTACAACAATAGGCTCATTTTCATGCCAGCTTCATGTCGGCGGGATAGACAAGTTTTTCATGTAGTGGGTGAACGTGATATTTGCTATTCGGCAATCATAGGTAATAATATCCTAAAGTGTGTTGATCTGGAAGTGTCAGAAAATGGAGTAAAGTTTTTACAGAAAAAGGGCGATAAATCCGAGGCTAGGAGTGATAAGATAGGCAAAGAGAAAGAGAAAGAGGGAACTGAGGAAGGAGATTTAATACGCGGATAAATGCACGAACTCAGCGAGGTTGGGTTGGTAGCTGGAGAACAAAGCAACACGGATGAGTTAGATTTACATCATTTAAGAAAGGATCATGCGGACGAAATAGCGAGTTTGCTTGGAGAATATTGCCCAAAGCCACATTATAAATCCCCAATTGAAATGAAGATTACGTTAACGGATGACATACCAACTTATCAGGGTCCACGTAGGATGCCTTACGTGGATAAGTGTATCGTAGAACAGCAAATAGGAAATTGGTTAAGTGAGGGCATTATACAACCTAGTACCTCCAATTATGCGTCACCCGTAGTATTAGTTTAAAAAAGGATGGAAGCAAGAGGCTCTGTTGCGACTATCGAGGCCTTAACTTGAAAGTAATGAAGGATAACTTCCCAATGCCTATCATTGATGACGTACTCGAGCGATTAAAAGCGCTAGGGTGTTCACTACATTAGATTTGGAAAACGGCTTCTTCCATGTACCAGTTGAGAGAAATTCGAGAAAGTTTACATCTTTTGTTACTCATAGTGGTCAGCACGAGTTTTGTTTTGTTCCATTTGGGTTATCAAACTCTTCAGCGGTTTTCTCGAGATTTATTTCTGCAATTTTCAGATATTACATACAAGATGGTACGTGCGTGGCTTACATGGAAAACCTGATCATTCTCTCTAAGGATGAAAAGGAAGGAATCCATAAGTTACAACGTGTTCTAGGGCGAGCAGCAGAATTTAATTTACGTATAAAATGGAAAAAGTGTCAGTTTCTGATGGAGACCGTGGAATTTTTGGGATACGTAATAGAGAAGGGTACGATTAGGCCATCAAAGGCTAAAGTTCGGGCAGTAAAAAACTTTCCTCTGCCACATGATCGGAAATATATGCAGCGTAATTTAGGGTTAACGTCATATTTTAGGCGTTTCATTGAAGGATATGCAAGATTAGCTAAACCTCTATTAGATATACTACACCACGATACGAAGTTTACCATAGACGACGAACAAGTAGCAGCAATTGAAAGCCGCTCTTATAAGTGCACCGGTTCTTCGGCTTTATAACCCGAAAGCGACAACAGAGGTACATACCGATGCCTCCATGCATGGGTATGGCGGTGTTTTGCTCCAAAAGGACGTAGGCGATCAGTCGTATCACCCTATACAATAATTGAGCAGGAAAACCAAACCGGCTGAAGAGAAATACCACGCCTATGAGTTAGAAGTATTGGCGATAGTGGAAGCCCTGAAAAAGTGGCGGGTGTATCTCTTGGGTATTAAGTTCAAAATTTTTATAGACTGCAATGCGTTCACTATGACCATGCAAAAAAAAGATATTCCTTTACGTGTCGCGCGGTGGGCCCTTTTATATCAAGATTACAATTACGAAATAGAACATAGGTCAGGCAGCAAAATGCTTCATGTAGATACGATCAGCAGGGTGTCTTGTCTGTTGCTTGAAGAAAAGGTTGCGAAGAGTTGCATCGAATGCATAATGTACGAAAGTAAAACCGGTAGGAAAGAAGGTTTTTTGTCACCAATTCATAAAGAAGATAGACCTCTTGGAACCTACCACATAGATCACGTCGGCCCTATGAAAATCACAAGTAAGCCCTATAATTATATTCTCGTAGTAGTCGATGTATTTTCAAAGTTCGCGTGGCTTTACCCCACGCGAAACACAGGTGCCGATAGCGTAGTTCGGTAACCAAAATCGAATTATATCAGATAGGGGAACGGCGTTTACGTCAAATATGTTTAAGGACAACGCTTGTGATATTTTTAAGATCATCTGCGGAGGGACATAGCCTGAGATTATAGAACACTTGAAAACCAATGTCCAGTTCTTTCACAATGACGGAGATGTTTGATAATATTGGGATAATTTTATGTTTAATTTGATTTTTAATAAAGGCAATGCATTGTTGGAGGATGGAGTCATGTGTAGAAGTTCACGCGAGTGAGGAAAGTTCTCTGATCGCCATTCAGTTGGGAATGGCCAGAAACGATTCTTTTACATATGACTCAAGCAGCTAACGACTTCCGGTCTTTGACCAAGTATCCTCTGGGTAGCCTAAGAACATCCGTTTGAAGGCGAGCTAAAGTGAGAAGGCGAAACATCCCCTGCATAGGGTTGTGCGTTTGGGACCCGTCACGTAAAAAAACACCCCCAACGAAAAAGTGTAAACAGCCTCGGATGAGAGACCCCTCTTTTGATGACGACCATGGCAAACGAAATAAGGACTACGAATTGAGGTCATGCACCTGGAATGTCTGGTCCCTTAATTGGGAAGGTGTCGCTGCCCAGCTGGTTGATGTCCTCGAGAAAACAAAGGCTGACATCACCGCCGTCCAAGAAATGCGATGGACGGGACGAGGACAGAGACGAGTAGGTCCTTATGACATTTACTACAGTGGCCATATAAAGGAGCGCAAGTGTGGTGTTGGATTCGTGGTGGGAGAGAGACTCCGACGGCGAGTGCTATCATTCACTCCAGAGAATGAACGTCTAGCCACAATCCGCATCAAAGCGAGGTTCTTCAACATATCGCTGATTTGCGCCCACGCCCCGACGGATGTGACCAAATATGCCTTTTATGAGTGCTTGGAGCGCCCTTATGAGAGATTCCCCCGCCACGATGTAAAAATCGTGCTTGGCGACTTCAACGCCAGGGTGGGCAAAGAAGGTATCTTTGGCACTACGGTCGGTAAATTCAGCCTACATGAGGAAACATCCCCAAATGGGTTGAGGCTGATCGACTTCGCCGGGGCCCGAAATATGGTTATCTGTAGTACTAGATTCCAGCATAAGAAGATTCATCAAGCTACCTGGCTGTCTCCGGATCGAAAAACTACCAACCAGATCGATCATGTTGTGATAGACGGAAGACACGTCTCCAGTGTTTTAGATGTGTGTGCGCTCCGAGGTCCTAACATCGACTCGGACCACTATATTGTTGCAGCCAAAATTCGCACCCGCCTCTGTGCAGCAAAAAACGCACGCCAACAAACACAAGGAAGGTTCGACGTCGAGAAGCTGCAATCACAACAGACAACCGAACGATTTTCTACTCGGCTTGCACTCCTGCTCTCTGAGAGCACTCGTCCACAACTCGGTATAAGGGAACTGTGGGATGGCATTTCAAACTCCTTACGTGTAGCTGCAACCGAAAGCATTAGTTTTCGGAAAGTGCAAAAAACAGCTGGTACGACGAGGAGTGCCGTGTCGCAGCGGAGAGAAAACAGGCTGCCTACCTCGCAACGTTACGATCGACCACAACACGTGCGGGATGGGATAGATCCCGAGAGTTGAAGAGGGAAGCGAGACGCATTTGTAGACAGAAAAAGAAAGAGGCCAAAATGCGTGAGCACGAAGAGCTTGATAAGCTAGCCGGCTGGTAATGCTCGAAAATTCTACGAAAAGATGCGGCGGCTTACAGAAGGTTTCAAGACCGGAACATACTCTTGTGGAACCCCCCAAGGTGGTCTCGGCACCGATGCCCAGAGCATACTTAAATTATGGAGGGAACACTTCTCCAGCCTGCTGAATGGCAGTGAACGCACAACACCAGGAGAAGACGAACCTGATACCCGATGACGATGGAGCAGACGTTCTATTGCCCGACCATGAAGAAGTTCGAATAGCAATTGCCCGCCTGAAAAACAACAAAGCGGCAGGGGCCGATGGATTGCCAACCGAGCTATTCAAACACGGCAGCGAAGAGCTGATAAGGTGCATGCATCAGCTTCTTTGCAAAATATGGTCGGACGAAAGTATGCCCAACGATGTGAATTATTTGTGCTATGTCCAATCCATAAAAAAGGAGACCCCACAATCTGCGCCAACTAACGTGGGATTAGCCTCCTCAACATCGCATATAAGGTTCTGTCGAGCGTATTGTGTGAAAGGCTAAAGCTCACCGTCAACAAACAGATTGGACCTTATCAGTGTGGCCTTAGAGCTGGTAAATCAACAACCGACCAGATATTCACCATGCGCCAAATCTTGGAAAAGACCCGTGAAAGGAGAATCGACACACACCGCCTCTTCGTCCATTTTAAAGCTGCTTTCGACAGCACGAAAAGGAGCTGCCTTTATGCCGCGATGTCTGAATTTGGTATCCCCGCAAAACTAATACGGCTGTGTAAACTGACGTTGAGCAGCACCAAAAACTCCGTCAGGATCGGAAAGGACCTCGCCGAGGCGTTCGATACCAAACGAGATTTCAGACAATCTGCTGCTGGAGAAAATTATTCGAGCTGCAGAACTTAATCCAGCAGGTACAATCTTTTATAAGAGTGTACAGCTGCTGGCGTATGCCGATGATATTGATATCATCGGCCACAACACCCGCGCCGTTAGTTCTGCTTTCTCCAGACTGAACAAGGAAGCAACACAAATGGGTCTGGCAGTGAACGAGGGCAACACGAAATATCTCCTGTCATCAAACAAACTGTCGTCGCACTCGCGACTTGGCTCTCACGTCACTGTTGACAGTCATAACTTTGAAGTTATAGATAATTTCGTCTATTAAGGAACCACCATTAACATCACCAGCAATTTCAGCCTGGAAATCCAACGCAGGATTACTCTTGCCAACAGGTGCTACTTCGGACTGAGTAGGCAATTGAAAAGTAAAGTCCTCTCTCGACGAACAAAAGCCAAACTCTATAAGTCGCTCATAATTCCCGTCCTGCTATATGGTGCAGAGGCTTGGATGATGACAACAACCGATGAGTCGACGTTGCGTGTTTTCGAGAGAAAAGTTCTGCAAAAGATTTATGGTCCTTTGCGCGTTGGCCTCGGCGAATATCGTATTCGATGGAACGATGAGCTGTACGACATATACGACGACATTGACATAGTTCAGCGAATTAAAAGACAGCGGCTACGCTGGCTAGGTCATGTTGTCCGGATGGATGAAAACACTCCAGCTCTGAAAGTATTCGACGCAGTACCCGCCGCGGGAAGCAGAGGAAGAGGAAGACCTCCACTCCGTTGGAAGGACCAAGTGGAGAAGGACCTGGCTTCGCTTGGAATATCCAATTGGCGCCACGTAGCGAAGAGAAGAAACGACTGGCGCGCTGTTGTTTACTCGGCTATAGGGCACGACATGAAGTAGAAAAGATAGGTGATCACGAGGGCCCCGGGCACACGACGACTGTAGCTGAAAATATGAAAAGATGGCAACCTTCATTCTGAAAGTATTCGACGCAGTACCCGCCGCGGGAAGCAGAGGAAGAGGAAGACCTCCACTCCGTTGGAAGGACCAAGTGGAGAAGGACCTGGCTTCGCTTGGAATATCCAATTGGCGCCACGTAGCGAAGAGAAGAAACGACTGGCGCGCGGTTGTTTACTCGGCTATAGGGCAGGACATGAAGTAGAAAAGATAGGTGATCACGAGGGCCCCGGGCACACGACGACTGTAGCTGAAAATATGAAAAGATGGCAACCTTCATTCGAGGGCGAATGTAGAGTCAGGAGGGCCGAATGTAGGATGACATCCCTGGCAGAAAGGGAAAATAAGAAAAGGGACAACACAGAAAAGACATAGCCTGGGTTGCTCCGATTACGATTAGCAAAGAGAGTTGGAGTTAGAAGTCGGTCATTAAACTGAACAGATGTGTGCAGAAAAACAAAGAGAACTAGGAAAAAGTATTTTAACTAAAAGTGGAAAGAATAACGTTTATATAACTAAGAAGAAGTATTTTGACTAAAAGTGAAAGAACAGGTGAAGATTATTGTATATTTGAATTAAAAGAGGAAAGCATAACGTTGTGTAACTAAGGGGAAGAGTTTTAACTAAAAGTGAAATAACGTTTGTATAATTAAGAATAAGTTGTTGCTGTAAATAAAAGCGGATTGTAACTTTTAAATAAAAGCAAACTAACGACTATTTTCAAACCAAAAGATACATATTTATTTGAATATTGGGTACTGAAGAGGGTAGCGAACCCCACATATATGTATGTATATACCGCAATTTCCGTTGTTACTGTTTTAACGCGTATTGCAAGCTGTGAATTTTAGCTCTGTCGATACTGTACTTTTTTTGTGATACGCCTCACTAACACTTTTTAGCATGACTTGCAATTGTTTCTAAATTTTTTAGCACTCGCTTCTCTTTTTTCAACATCATAATGCTTTTTATACTCTCGCAACAAAGTTGCTAAGGAGAGTATTATAGTTTTGTTCACATAACGGTTGTTTGTAAGTCCTAAAACTAAAAGAGTCAGATATAGGGTTTTGTATACCAAAGTGATCAGGGTGACGAGTAGAGTTGAAATCCGAATATCTGTCTGTCCGTCTGTCCGTCTGTCCGTCCGTCCGTCCGTGCGAGCTGTAACTTGAGTAAAAATAGAGATATCATGATAAAACTTGGTACACATGTTTCTTGGCTCCATAAGCAGGTTAAGTTCGAAGATGGGTAAAATCGGCCCACTGCCACGCCCACAAAATGGCGGAAGCCGAAAACCTATAAAGTGTCATAACTAAGCCATAAATAAAGATATTAAAGTGAAATTTGGCACAAAGGATTGCATTAGGGAGGGGCATATTTGGACGTAATTCAAAAATGGAAGAAATCGGATAATAACCACGCCCACCTCCCACACAAAGGTTATGTTGAAAATCTCTAAAAATGCGTTAACAGACTAACAAAAAAAACGTCAGAAACACTTAATTTTACGGAAGAAATGGCAGAAGAAAGCTGCACCAAAGCTTTTTTTAAAAATTGAAAATGGGCGTGGCGTCGCCCACTTATGGACCAAAAACCATATCTCAGGAACTATTCGACCGATTTCAATGAAATTCGGTATGTAATATTTTCTTAACAACCTGATGACATGTACGAAATATGGGTGAAATCGGTTCACAACCACGCCTTCTTCCAATATAACGCTATTTTGACTTCCATCTGATGCCTTCTCTGTTACTTAACATTTTTCATGTGATTTTTTATAAATATGTTTTTGAGTTTCACCAAAAATTTTTTTTTTAATTTTGTACTGTAGCTTTGGTTTTTTTTTTGTAAATTTTAGTTTGATTTTCACCAATTTTTTTTTATTTTTCACTGTAGCTTTCGTTTTTATAAAATTTTGCACTATTTTCGCACTTTCATATTTTTGTAAAATGTATGATGAAACTTTCGAGTTCGTAGATGAGCGTTATCTAAAATTTTTTGAAAACAAGTTTCATGTACATACAAGTATATCCTAAGCTACGACAACCAAATTTGCTGGGTATAAATCTTATACGAACTTCAACCTACAGTCTGAAAATGGAGGAAATCGGAGGATAACCCGCTCACTCCTAATATAACGGTACTGTTAAAAATTACTAAAATCGTCATAAATCAATAACTAAATACGCCAGAGACATTAAACTTCACCTCCGAGATAATATGGGACGGCTTTATGGGAGCCCGTGTGAAAATTGGACGATGGGCGTCGCACCGCCCTATTTTTGGTGAAATCCCATATCTCGGACATTTCGACAAAATTTTATACGTGCACTCTTTTTACAGAATAGCACAATAACCACGCCTACTTCCCATATAGCACAACTTTAAATTCCACTTGGGTTGTTCAGTTTCCAGTACACAAATCAAGTGCAATCAATATAACGGCATAAAACTTTGCACCAATAATGTCTTTAGTGTGTGCCACCTTATGACCAAAAATTATTTAAATCCAATAAAAACTGTTCAATATGTGAGTTATCCCAATGAAAATAAGAGAGCTTGTTTTGCCCACAACAATGTATCTTTATGCCTAAAAAAGATAAATTTAAGCTTAAACTTAACCTTGCCCCTATATAACTAATATCAGGATTTTCGAACATCCAGCAAACTTTACTTTATGTGGTTGATTTTACGCCTTAAAGTATTTACCTGGCTTTGATTCTTGCAAGTTGCAAGAGTATAAAATGTTCGGTTGTACCCGAACTTATATTATCCGTAATCCTATAACGTATACCTATAATTAGATCTTTTTAGTGATCCCTGCACTTTGTACATATACAGAGTTTGTACGGAAAGTAATAGGACTGATTTTCTTCCGCTGCGACTGTACTTCGGAGCGTGCGAGTTACATTCCTATACTCTAAACATGTAGTAATCTATATATATAAAAATGACATGGTGTATAGTTGTAACGCTAAAACTCGGAAACGGCTGAACCAAATGAAATACTTCCTTTGGTGGATTTGTTTGTTATTACCACGCGCAGGTCATGTCTTAAAATCAGAATAAAATATTAAGGGGGCGTGGCACCTCCCATACAAATTGAATTTTCCAAGTCGAATATCTTCAAAAGTGTTTAAGTTAGGAACATGAAAATTGGTACAGAGCTACAGGATAACAACACCACTCTCACCTATAAAACCGGGGGCTATCGAATAAGGGGGCGTGGTACCTCCCATACAAACTAAATTTTTTAAGCAGAATATCTGTGAAGGGAAGAAGGGTTCAAGGTAGGGACCTGAAAATTGGTATAGACCTATATGGTATCAAAAGCCTTCTTACACATAAAAGAAGGGATAATCGGAAAAGGGGGCGTGGCACCTCCCATACAAACTGAACTTTTCAAGGTGAATATCTTCAAAAGTGTTTAAGGTAGGAACGTGAAAATTGGTATAGAGCTATAGGAAACAACACCATTCTCACCCATAAAGCTTGGCGTTATCGAAAAAGGGGACGTGGTACCTCCCTTAGAATCTTTAATTATTTTGGTTGTTAATCCACCATATATTTATCTCATTTTCCACCTAGCACGACATTTTGGTTGTTCTTGCTGCAGCGGTTATATGGTAATTTTGGTTGTGTTACGTGCTATTTTTGGTTTATGGAAATGGCAGTTTTATGAAACAAACACAAATTAAATTAAACGTCAATTTTGCTTTGCAATCGAACACGCAAAATTTAGAGGGCAATAAAAATGCGCCTTGCTTTACTGATATATTGACATATTTTGTTTTAAAAAGTGAGTTATTTAGTGAAAGTTATTTAGCGTGTTGGCGAATACCGATTTATGTACATTGAAATTTATCATTCAATTGATCTGCTTCCTTAGTTTAATTCATTCATTTTTGGAGTTTTCAAAGGTAAGTTATTGGTCCGTAAAACCTTATATGAACTTTATGCAAATGAATGATCATTTCCAATTAGATGTTTGTTACGATGTCAAGAATCAGTACGTATGGTAACACTTCTCGGAGTTTCCAGGCCGCAAGGAGAACACGAAATAGCAGAGCACGTCAAAGGGAAAGTGTTATTGAGAGGGTATCACCACGAAATAGACTGCTAGAGAGTAGCACGCACCAGTTAGAAGATGTCAACCAAACATACAATCAGCAAGAACGATTGAGAAGAAGGGAAGTTCACAATCAGCAACAACGATCGAGAAGAAAGGAAGTTCGTGCTCGCCAAAGTGATGAAGTAAGATCACAACATGCGATTATTCGACGACAACAGCGGCAACATCTTTCTTTTGTGAACTTTGAACGGGCAGGTTTTCGATATGATCCAAACATTCAATATAGCGCATCTGTTCAAATCGGTCAGATGTCAGTAGTTTGTCAATATTGCAATGCAGTCAAATTTAAAAATGAACCGTTGCCAAAATTGCTTCCACCACCACAGCCATTGTTCCAGCTGCTTTACGGTGAATCTCCTCACTCAAGCCATTTTTTAAAGCAAATTGTAAATGAACAAAACTACAATCCAACGTTTAAGGTATTTTTGCCAAACAATATTCGACAGAAACTACAGAGCTTTCCTCCAATTATACACGTTCATGGGCAAATGTTTCATCTCGCTGGATCGCTGTTGCCGCATCCAGATCAAGAACACAAATATCTCCAAATTTACTTTCTGGGAGATTCACATGATGAAGTAAATCGGCGTTGTGCTATCTTCAATACAACGAAAAGAGAAATAATCGAACAATTGCAGCAAATGTTACACGAACACAATGGCCTCATTAAACTGTTTACGATATCGTTGGAACGTATGCCAACAGACGATCATAGTATAATCATACAAGCGGACAAAAAACCAACAGGGTCACATGAAAGACAATATAATGCACCTACAGTTAGCGAAATATCAGTTGTTGTTGTTGCAGAAAATTTGCAGTCGCGTGATATTGTTATCAAACGTAGAAATCAAAACGCACTAAAACGGATAAGTGAGACACATCGGTCTTACGACGCAATGCAATATCCGCTCATGTTCTGCCGTAGAGAAGACGGATATCACTTAGGATATAAGGTGATAAATCCGGTGAATGGTTAGTAAAAAAAAAATTTTGTTTGCTACTTCATATAGGTAATTTAAGCTTTTAGGTGTCGAGACAAATAAAAAAGTCACTTCAATGAAGTTTTACGCATATCGAATGATGATTCGCCAAAACTATGACAACCATTTACTGAGATATGGACGGTTATTTCAACAGTATGCAGTTGACATGTATGTTAAAGTTGAGACAGAACGACTTAATTACATGCAATACAATCAGTCGAAGTTGCGATCTGAAGAGTATATTCACTTAAGAGATGCAATGAATGGTGATGCGGATATTACAGATATTGGTCGACTCTATATTTTGCCATCGACATACATTGGCAGTCCTAGACACATGCATGAGTACTCCCAGGATGCGATGACTTACGTGCGCAATTATGGACGGCCGGATTTGTTTGTTACATTAACTTGCAATCCAAAATGGCCAGACATTACGAATCTATTGCATCCCGGGCAATCACCAAGCGATCGCCACGATGTTACAGCACGTGTGTTTAAACAAAAACTCAGATGTTTGATGGACTTTATTACGAAACAACGTGTATATGGCACTGTTCGATGCTGAATGTACTCATTGGAGTGGCAGAAGAGAGGTTTGCCCCACACACACATTCTTCTTTGGATGGTGGAGAAAATTACACCTAACCAAATTGATGACATCATTTCCGCCGAAATTCCTGATGTTGAAATAGATCCAGAGTTGCACGAAGTGGTGATGGCCAATATGGTTCATGGGCCATGCGGAGAACACGATCCATCTTCGGTTTGTATGTCGGACAGTAAATCCAAAAAACGCTGTCCCCGTGCTTTTATTTCGGAAACTCAAACTGGAAACGACGGATACCCTCTCTATCGGCGTCGCTCACCCGCTGACAATGGCAGAACATTCATCACTCAATTGAAAGGAAAGAATTTCGTGGTTGATAACACATGGATCGTTCCATATTCGCCAATTTTGTCTAAGGCATTCAAAACACATATAAATGTTGAGTATTGCAGTTCAATAAAATCAATTAAGTATGTTTGCAAATATGTCACCAAAGGAAGCGATATGGCGGTTATTGGCGTTGAACGAGATGAAATTAGCAAATTTCAAATGGGCAGATATGTGAACTGCAATGAAGTAATCTGGAGAATATTTTCATTTGCAATTCATGGACGCCATCCTACTGTTGTGCATCTGTCAGCTCATTTGGAGAATGGCCAGCGAGTTTATTTCAACGCAGAGAACATAGTACAGCGAACGGAAATACCACCAGCAACCACTTTAACAAGTTTCTATGCAACTTGCGCCAGTGATCCGTTCGCGAGAACATTGCTTTACTCGGAGATGCCTCGGTATTATACATGGAATGCATCGTCTTTCCCCCGGCGCAACATAACCCTGGCGGTTCATTTTTAAATTTGACTGCATTGCAATATTGACAAACTACTGACATCTGACCGATTTGAATGCGATATATTGAATGTTTGGATCATATCGAAAACCTGCCCGTTCAATGTTTACAAAAGAAAGATTTGTAAAAATTTTGTTAAAGTATACACAATGAAATTAGGAAAAATCGTTCATATTCTATTAAAACCAATACCGGTGTAATTTTTGAAATGAAAAAAAAAATCTATTTTGGGCAGAACGAAGTTTGCCGGGTCAGCTAGTTATATGTATATATGTATACAGTAAATGCTTAATATCGAACAAACATATGAACATAGAATTTGGGTTCCAAATTCAGATAAGTTGAGTTGAGAGTGAGCGTATTATTATGTCAACATCAACTCAACTATAAATATACATACAAAGAATGTCAATACAGTTAATCTTAATATTAGAATTAAGCGAACTAACAAAGAATGTTAGTACAGGTAGCCTTATGATTAGGAGTAAGAAAACTAACAAACAATGTCAACAAGGTCAGTCTTATGATTCATCTCAATAAAGGCGATTGCGAAAAAGTCCGAAGCTCTCTTTTTATTTCAAAACCATAACTGGCGCAGTCGTGTAAACTTTGATCAAAAGATCGAAGAAAACGAACAAACGTTTTACCGAAAATATATTATATAAAAAGTTTAACTGAAAAAATAATCGAAAGTTTCACGACGAAAAGAAAAAAAGAGTCAATATTAATGTTACAAAATATTAAACACTACATAAATCAATGAAATTAGTGAGGAATATAGAACAAACAAAAGTGGAAAAAGTTTAAAATAAGTACTAAAATACACATTAAAAAAAAAGAAAATGCGAAAATAGTACAAAATTCTTTAAAAACCGAAACAAAAGTGCAAAAAGTTTAAAATAAATACTAAAATATACATTTTACAAAAAAAATAGCGAAAATATTGCAAAATTATATAAAAAACGAAACCTAAAGTGAAAAAGCAAAAAAAAAAATTTGCTGGAAATCGAACTCAAATTTTCCAAAAAAAAAACGAAAGCTACAGTAAAAAATCAAAAAAATTTGGTGAAAATCAAAAACATATTTATAAAAAATCACATGAAAAATGTTAAGTAAAATAAAGCGTTATATAAAATGCTTTAAAATGTTGAAAAAAGAGACGCGAAATAAGTGCTAAAAAATTTAGAAATAATTGCAAGTCATGCTAAAAAGTGTTAGTGACGCGTATCACAAAAAAAAGTACAATATCGACAAAGCTAAAATTTACAGCTTGCAATACGCGTTAAAACAGTAACAACGGAAATTGCGGTATATACATACATATATGTATATATATATGTATATAAAGAACAGTTTCAAAGAAAACAGTAAAATAATACTGCTTAATATAAAACGGAATAGTTTGCTGTAAAAAGTACGGTATCGACAAAGCTTAAAATTACAGATTGCAACACGCGTTAAAATAGTAACAACGGAAATTGCGATTTATACATATATATATATGTCGAATGCATAATGTCCGAAAGTAAAACCGGTAGGAAAAAAGGTTTTTTGTCACCAATTCATAAAGAAGATAGACCTCTTGGAACCTACCACATAGATCACGTCGGCCCAATGGAAATCACAAGTAAGTCCTATAATTATATTCTCGTAGTAGTCGATGTATTTTCAAAGTTCGCGTGGCTGTACCCCACGCGAAACACAGGTGCCGATAGCATAGTGGCATACCTTAAAAAACAGTCAGCCCTGTTCGGTAACCAAAATCGAATTATATCAGATAGGGGAACGGCGTTTACGTCAAATATGTTTAAGGACAACGCTTGTGATATTTTTAAGATCACCTGCGGAGGGACATAGCCTGAGATTATAGAACACTTGAAAACCAATGTTCAGTTCTTTCGCAATGACGGAGATGTTTGATAATATTGGGATAATTTTATGTTTAATTTGATTTTTAATAAAGGCTATGCATTGTTGGAGGATGGAGTCATGTGTAGAAGTTCACGCAAGTGAGGAAAGTTCTCTGATCGCCATTCAGTTGGGAATGGCCAGAAACGATTCTTTTACATATGACTCAAGCAGCTCACGACTTCCAGTCTTTGACCAAGTATCCTCTGGGTAGCCTAAGAACATCCGTTTGAAGGCGAGCTAAAGTGAGAAGGCGAAACATCCCCTGCATAGGGTTGTGCGTTTGGGACCCGCCACGTAAAAAAACACCCCCAACGAAAAAGTGTAAACAGCCTCGGATGAGAGACCCCCCTTTTGATGACGACCATGGCAAACGAAATAAGGACTACGAATTGAGGTCATGCACCTGGAATGTCCGGTCCCTTAATTGGGAAGGTGTCGCTGCCCAGCTGGTTGATGTCCTCGAGAAAACAAAGGCTGACATCACCGCCGTCCAAGAAATGCGATGGACGGGACAAGGACAGAGACGAGTAGGTCCTTGTGACATTTACTACAGTGGCCATATAAAGGAGCGCAAGTGTGGTGTTGGATTCGTGGTGGGAGAGAGACTCCGACGGCGAGTGCTATCATTCACTCCAGAGAATGAACGTCTAGCCACAATCCGCATCAAAGCGAGGTTCTTCAACATATCGCTGATTTGCGCCCACGCCCCGACGGATGTGACCAAATATGCCTTTTATGAGTGCTTGGAGCGCCCTTATGAGAGATGCCCCCGCCACGATGTAAAAATCGTGCTTGGCGACTTCAACGCCAGGGTGGGCAAATAAGGTATATTTGGCACTAGGGTCGGTAAATTCAGCCTACACGAGGAAACATCCCCAAATGGGTTGAGGCTGATCGACTTCGCCGGGGCCCGAAATATGGTTATCTGTAGTACTAGATTCCAGCATAAGAAGATTCATCAAGCTACCTGGCTGTCTCCGGATCGAAAAACTACCAACCAGATCGATCATGTTGTGATAGACGGAAGACACGTCTCCAGATTTAGATGTGTGTGCGCTCCGAGGTCCTAACATCGACTCGGACCACTATATTGTTGCAGCCAAAATTCGCACCCGCCTCTGTGCAGCAAAAAACGCACGCCAACAAACACAAGGAAGGTTCGACGTCGAGAAGCTGCAATCACAACAGACAACCGAACGATTTTCTACTCGGCTTGCACTCCTGCTCTCTGAGAGCACTCGTCCACAACTCGGTATAAGGGAACTGTGGGACGGCATATCAAACTCCTTACTTATAGCTGCAACCGAAAGCATTAGTTTTCGGAAAGTGCAAAAAACAGCTGGTACGACGAGGAGTGCCGTGTCGCAGCGGAGAGAAAACAGGCTGCCTACCTCACAACGTTACGATCGACCACAACACGTGCGGGATGGGATAGATACCGAGAGTTGAAGAGGGAAGCGAGACGCATTTGTAGACAGAAAAAGAAAGAGGCCAAAATGCGTGAGCACGAAGAGCTTGATAAGCTAGCCGGCTGGTAATGCTCGAAAATTCTACGAAAAGATGCGGCGGCTTACAGAAGGTTTCAAGACCGGAACATACTCTTGTGGAACCCCCAAAGGTGATCTAGGCACCGATGCCCAGAGCATACTTAAATTATGGAGGGAACACTTCTCCAGCCTGCTGAATGGCAGTGAACGCACAACACCAGGAGAAGACGAACCTGATACCCCAATCGATGACGATGGAGCAGACGTTCTATTGCCCGACCATGAAGAAGTTCGAATAGCAATTGCCCGCCTGAAAAACAACAAAGCGGCAGAGGCCGATGGATTGCCAACCGAGCCTTAGAGCTGGTAAATCAACAACCGACCAGATATTCACCATGCGCCAAATCTTGGAAAAGACCCGTGAAAGGAGAATCGACACTACTATAGCTGTGTAAACTGACGTTGAGCAGCACCAAAAACTCCGTCAGGATCGGAAAGGACCTCTCCGAGGCGTTCGTTACCAAACGAGATTTCAGACAAGGTGACTCCCTATCGTGCGACTTCTTCAATCTGCTGCTGGAGAAAATTATTCGAGCTGCAGAACTTAATCCAGCAGGTACAATCTTTTATAAGAGTGTACAGCTGCTGGCGTATGCCGATGATATTGATATCATCGGCCTAAACACCCGCGCCGTTAGTTCTGCTTTCTCCAGACTGAACAAGGAAGCAACACAAATGGGTCTGGCAGTGAACGAAAGCAACACGAAATATCTCCTGTCATCAAACAAACTGTCGTCGCACTCGCGACTTGGCTCTCACGTCACTGTTGACAGTCATAACTTTGAAGTTGTAGATAATTTCGTCTATTAAGGAACCAGCATTAACATCACCAGCAATGTCAGCCTGGAAATCCAACGCAGGATTACTCTTGCCAACAGGTGCTACTTCGGACTGAGTAGGCAATTGAAAAGTAAAGTCCTCTCTCGACGAACAAAAGCCAAACTCTATAAGTCGCTCATAATTCCCGTCCTGCTATATGGTGCAGAGGCTTGGACGATGACAACAACCGATGAGTCGACGTTGCGAGTTTTCGAGAGAAAAGTTCTGCAAAAGATTTATGGTCCTTTGCGCGTTGGCCTCGGCGAATATCGTATTCGATGGAACGATGAGCTGTACGAGATATACGACGACATTGACATAGTTCAGCGAATTAAAAGACAGCGGCTACGCTGGCTAGGTCATGTTGTCCGGATGGATGAAAACACTCCAGCTCTGAAAGTATTCGAGGCAGTACCCGCCGCGGGAAGCAGAGGAAGAGGAAGAACTCCACTCCGTTGGAAGGACCAAGTGGAGAAGGACCTGGCTTCGCTTGGAATATCCAATTGGTGCCACGTAGCGAAGAGAAGAAACGACTGGCGCGCTGTTGTTTACTCGGCTATAGGGCACGACATGAAGTAGAAAAGATAGGTGATCACGAGAGCCTCGGGCACACGACGACTGTAGCTGAAAATATGAAAAGATGGCAACCTTCATTCGAGGGCGAATGTAGAGTCAGGAGGGCCGAATGTGGGATGACATCCCTGGCAGAAAGGGAAAATAAGAAAAGGGACAACACAGAAAAGACATAGCCTGGGTTGCTCCGATTACGATGAGCAAAGAGAGTTGGAGTTAGAAGTCGGTCATTAAACTGAACAGATGTGTGCAGAAAAACAAAGAGAACTAGGAAAAAGTATTTTAACTAAAAGTTTTTGACTAAAAGTGAAAGAACAGGTGAAGATTATTGTATATTTGAATTAAAAGAGGAAAGCATAACGTTGTGTAACTAAGAGGAAGAGTTTTAACTAAAAGTAAAATAACGTTTGTATAATTAAGAATAAGTTGTTGCTGTAAATAAAAGCGGATTGTAACTTTTAAATAAAAGCAAACTAACGACTATTTTCAAACCAAAAGATACATATTTATTTGAATATTGGGTACTGAAGAGGGTAGCGAACCCCACATATATGTATGTATATACCGCAATTTCCGTTGTTACTGTTTTAACGCGTATTGCAAGCTGTGAATTTTAGCTTTGTCGATACTGTACTTTTTTTGTGATGCGCCTCACTAACACTTTTTAGCATGACTTGCAATTGTTTCTAAATTTTTTAGCACTCGCTTCTCTTTTTTCAACATCATAATGCTTTTTATACTCTCGCAACAAAGTTGCTAAGGAGAGTATTATAGTTTTGTTCACATAACGGTTGTTTGTAAGTCCTAAAACTAAAAGAGTCAGATATAGGGTTTTGTATACCAAAGTGATCAGGGTGACGAGCAGAGTTGAAATCCGAATATCTGTCTGTCCGTCTGTCCGTCTGTCCGTCCGTCCGTCCGTGCGAGCTGTACCTTGAGTAAAAATAGAGATATCATGATAAAACTTGGTACACATGTTTCTTGGCTCCATAAGCAGGTTAAGTTCGAAGATGGGTAAAATCGGCCCACTGCAACGCCCACAAAATGGCGGAAGCCGAAAACTTATAAAATGTCATAACTAAGCCATAAATAAAGATATTAAATTGAAATTTGGCACAAAGGATTGCATTAGGGAGGGGCATATTTGGACGTAATTTTTTTGGAAAAGTGGGCGTGGCCCCGCCCCCTACTCAGTTTTTTTGTACAAATCTCGGAAACTACTATAGCTATGTCAACCAAATAGAGTCATTTCCTTTAGGCATTTCCATATACAGTTCAAAAATCGAAGGAATCGGATAATAACCACGCCCACCTCCCACACAAAGGTTATGTTGAAAATCTCTAAAAATGCGTTAACAGACTAACAAAAAAACGTCAGAAACACTTAATTTTACGGAAGAAATGGCAGAAGAAAGCTGCACCAAAGCTTTTTTTAAAAATTGAAAATGGGCGTGGCGTCGCCCACTTATGGACCAAACACCATATCTCAGGAACTATTCGACCGATTTCAATGAAATTCGGTATGTAATATTTTCTTAACACCCTGATGACATGTACGAAATATGGGTGAAATCGGTTCACAACCACGCCTTCTTCCAATATAACGCTATTTTGAATTCCATCTGATGCCTTCTCTGTACCAGTATAATATATACATTAGGAACCAATGATGATAGCGGAATAAAACTTTACACAAATTTGAGCTGAGGTATCCTTTGTGGAAAAATTGTCGTGATCGGACTATGACTTTTCAAGGTCCCTGGTATCGAACACGAAGAACTCAGTGCCTAACCTAACCTAACCTAATTTTTCACCGAAAATATCGGTAAATCTCTCAGAATTAATTCTAATTAATTTTACAGCAAAATAAAAAATTTTGTAAATGACGGATAATGAAATCTCGATTATCACTATATCATGCGAGAGTATAAAATGTTCGGTGACACCCGAACTTAGGCCTTCCTTACTTGTTGTATAACGCTTTATTTTACTTAACATTTTTCATGTGATTTTTTATAAATATGTTTTTGAGTTTCACCAAAAATTTTTTTTTAATTTTTTACTGTAGCTTTCGTTTTTTTTTTGTAAATTTTAGTTTGATTTTCACCAATTTTTTTTTATTTTTCACTGTAGCTTTCGTTTTTATAAAATTTTGCACTATTTTCGCACTTTCATATTTTTGTAAAATGTATGATGAAACTTTCGAGTTCGTAGATGAGCGTAATCTAAAATTTTTTGAAAACAAGTTTCATGTACATACAAGTATATCCTAAGCTACGACAACCAAATTTGCTGGGTATAAATCTTATACGAACTTCAACCTACAGTCTGAAAATGGAGGAAATCGGAGGATAACCCGCTCACTCCTAATATAACGGTACTGTTAAAAATTACTAAAATCGTCATAAATCAATAACTAAATACGCCAGAGACATTAAACTTCACCTCCGAGATAATATGGGACGGCTTTATGGGAGCCCGTGTGAAAATTGGACGATGGGCGTCGCACCGCCCTATTTTTGGTGAAATCCCATATCTCGGACATTTCGACAAAATTTTATACGTGCACTCTTTTTACAGAATAGCACAATAACCACGCCTACTTCCCATATAGCACAACTTTAAATTCCACTTGGGTCGTTCAGTTTCCAGTACACAAATCAAGTGCAATCAATATAACGGCATAAAACTTTGCACCAATAATGTCTTTAGTGTGTGCCACCTTATGACCAAAAATTATTTAAATCCAATAAAAACTGTTCAATATGTGAGTTATCCCAATGAAAATAAGAGAGCTTGTTTTGCCCACAACAATGTATCTTTATGCCTAAAAAAGATAAATTTAAGCTTAAACTTAACCTTGCCCCTATATAACTAATATCAGGATTTTCGAACATCCAGCAAACTTTACTTTATGTGGTTGATTTTACGCCTTAAAGTATTTACCTGGCTTTGATTCTTGCAAGTTGCAAGAGTATAAAATGTTCGGTTGTACCCGAACTTATATTATCCGTAATCCTATAACGTATACCTATAATTAGATCTTTTTAGTGATCCCTGCACTTTGTACATATACAGAGTTTGTACGGAAAGTAATAGGACTGATTTTCTTCCGCTGCGACTGTACTTCGGAGCGTGCGAGTTACATTCCTATACTCTAAACATGTAGTAATTATATATATGTATACAGTAAATGCTTAATATCGAACAAACATATCAACATAGAATTTGGGTTCCAAATTCAGATAAGTTGAGTTGAGAGTGAGCGTATTATTATGTCAACATCAACTCAACTATAAATATACATACAAAGAATGTCAATACAGTTAATCTTAATATTAGAATTAAGCGAACTAACAAAGAATGTTAGTACAGGTAGCCTTATGATTAGGAGTAAGAAAACTAACAAACAATGTCAACAAGGTCAGTCTTATGATTCATCTCAATAAAGGCGATTGCGAAAAAGTCCGAAGCTCTCTTTTTATTTCAAAACCATAACTGGCGCAGTCGTGTAAACTTTGATCAAAAGATCGAAGAAAACGAACAAACGTTTTACCGAAAATATATTATATAAAAAGTTTAACTGAAAAAATAATCGAAAGTTTCACGACGAAAAGAAAAAAAGAGTCAATATTAATGTTACAAAATATTAAACACTACATAAATCAATGAAATTAGTGAGGAATATAGAACAAACAAAAGTGGAAAAAGTTTAAAATAAGTACTAAAATACACATTTTAAAAAAAAGAAAATGCGAAAATAGTACAAAATTCTTTAAAAACCGAAACAAAAGTGCAAAAAGTTTAAAATAAATACTAAAATATACATTTTACAAAAAAAATAGCGAAAATAGTGCAAAATTATATAAAAAAACGAAACCTAAAGTGAAAAAGCAAAAAAAAAATTTGCTGGAAATCGAACTCAAATTTACAAAAAAAACGAAAGCTACAGTAAAAAATCAAAAAAATTTGGTGAAAATCAAAAACATATTTATAAAAAATCACATGAAAACTGTTAAGTAAAATAAAGCGTTATATAAAAAGCATTAAAATGTTGAAAAAAGAGAAGCGAAATAAGTGCTAAAAAATTTAGAAACAATTGCAAGTCATGCTAAAAAGTGTTAGTGACGAGTATCACAAAAAAAAGTACAGTATCGACAAAGCTAAAATTTACAGCTTGCAATACGCGTTAAAACAGTAACAACGGAAATTGCGGTATATACATACATATATGTATATATATATGTATATAAAGCACAGTTTCAAAGAAAACAGTAAAATAATACTGCTTGATATAAAACGGAATAGTTTGCTGTAAAAAGTACGGTATCGACAAAGCTTAAAATTACAGATTGCAACACGCGTTAAAATAGTAACAACGGAAATTGCGATTTATACATATATATATATGTCGAATGCATAATGTCCGAAAGTAAAACCGGTAGGAAAAAAGGTTTTTTGTCACCAATTCATAAAGAAGATAGACCTCTTGGAACCTACCACATAGATCACGTCGGCCCAATGGAAATCACAAGTAAGTCCTATAATTATATTCTCGTAGTAGTCGATGTATTTTCAAAGTTCGCGTGGCTGTACCCCACGCGAAACACAGGTGCCGATAGCGTAGTGGCATACCTTAAAAAACAGTCAGCCCTGTTCGGTAACCAAAATCGAATTATATCAGATAGGGGAACGGCGTTTACGTCAAATATGTTTAAGGACAACGCTTGTGATATTTTTAAGATCACCTGCGGAGGGACATAGTCTGAGATTATAGAACACTTGAAAACCAATGTTCAGTTCTTTCGCAATGACGGAGATGTTTGATAATATTGGGATAATTTTATGTTTAATTTGATTTTTAATAAAGGCAATGCATTGTTGGAGGATGGAGTCATGTGTAGAAGTTCACGCAAGTGAGGAAAGTTCTCTGATCGCCATTCACTTGCAAATGGCCAGAAACGATTCTTTTACATATGACTCAAGCAGCTCACGACTTCCAGTCTTTGACCAAGTATCCTCTAGGTAGCCTAAGAACATCCGTTTGGAGGCGAGCTAAAGTGAGAAGGCGAAACATCCCCTGCATAGGGTTGTGCGTTTGGGACCCGCCACGTAAAAAAACACCCCCAACGAAAAAGTGTAAACAGCCTCGGATGAGAGACCCCCCTTTTGATGACGACCATGGCAAACGAAATAAGGACTACGAATTGAGGTCATGCACCTGGAATGTCCGGTCCCTTAATTGGGAAGGTGTCGCTGCCCAACTGGTTGATGTCCTCGAGAAAACAAAGGCTGACATCACCGCCGTCCAAGAAATGCGATGGACGGGACAAGGACAGAGACGAGTAGGTCCTTGTGACATTTACTACAGTGGCCATATAAAGGAGCGCAAGTGTGGTGTTGGATTCGTGGTGGGAGAGAGACTCCGACGGCGAGTGCTATCATTTCACTGAATGTCTAGCCACAATCCGCATCAAAGCGAGGTTCTTCAACATATCGCTGATTTGCTCCCACGCCCCGACGGATGTGACCAAATATGCCTTTTATGAGCGCCCTTATGAGAGATGCCCCCGCCACGATGTAAAAATCGTGCTTGGCGACTTCAACGCCAGGGTGGGCAAAGAAGGTATCTTTGGCACTACGGTCGGTAAATTCAGCCTACATGAGGAAACATCCCCAAATGGGTTGAGGCTGATCGACTTCGCCGGGGCCCGAAATATGGTTATCTGTAGTACTAGATTCCAGCATAAGAAGATTCATCAAGCTACCTGGCTGTCTCCGGATCGAAAAACTACCAACCAGATCGATCATGTTGTGATAGACGGAAGACACGTCTCCAGTGTTTTAGATGTGTGTGCGCTCCGAGGTCCTAACATCGACTCGGACCACTATATTGTTGCAGCCAAAATTCGCACCCGCCTCTGTGCAGCAAAAAACGCACGCCAACAAACACAAGGAAGGTTCGACGTCGAGAAGCTGCAATCACAACAGACAACCGAACGATTTTCTACTCGGCTTGCACTCCTGCTCTCTGAGAGCACTCGTCCACAACTCGGTATAAGGGAACTGTGGGATGGCATTTCAAACTCCTTACGTGTAGCTGCAACCGAAAGCATTAGTTTTCGGAAAGTGCAAAAAACAGTTGGTACGACGAGGAGTGCCGTGTCGCAGCGGAGAGAAAACAGGCTGCCTACCTCGCAACGTTACGATCGACCACAACACGTGCGGGATGAGATAGATACCGAGAGTTGAAGAGGGAAGCGAGACGCATTTGTAGACAGAAAAAGAAAGAGGCCGAAATGCGTGAGCACGAAGAGCTTGATAAGCTAGCCGGCTGGTAATGCTCGAAAATTCTACGAAAAGATGCGGCGGCTTACAGAAGGTTTCAAGACCGGAACATACTCTTGTAGAACCCCCCAAGGTGAGCTAGGCACCGATGCCCAAAGCATACTTAAATTATGGAGGGAACACTTCTCCAGCCTGCTGAATGGTAGAGAACGCACAACACCAGGAGAAGACGAACCTGATACCCGATGACGATGGAGCAGACGTTCCATTACCCGACCATGAAGAAGTTCGAATAGCAATTGCCCGCCTGAAAAACAACAAAGCGGCAGGGGCCGATGGATTGCCAACCGAGCTATTCAAACACGGCAGCGAAGAGCTGATAAGGTGCATGCATCAGCTTCTTTGCAAAATATGGTCGGACGAAAGTATGCCCAACGATGTGAATTATTTGTGCTATGTCCAATCCATAAAAAAGGAGACCCCACAATCTGCGCCAACTAACGTGGGATTAGCCTCCTCAACATCGCATATAAGGTTCTGTCGAGCGTATTGTGTAAAAGACTAAAGCTCACCGTCAACAAACAGATTGGACCTTATCAGTGTGGCCTTAGAGCTGGTAAATCAACAACCGACCAGATATTCACCATGCGCCAAATCTTGGAAAAGACCCGTGAAAGGAGAATCGACACTCACCACCTATTCGTCGATTTCAAAGCTGCTTTCGACAGCACGAAAAGTAGCTGCCTTTATGCCGCGATGTCTGAATTTGGTATCCCCGCAAAACTAATACGGCTGTGTAAACTGACGTTGAGCAGCACCAAAAACTCCGTCAGGATCGGAAAGGACCTCTCCGAGGCGTTCGATACCAAACGAGATTTCAGACAAGGTGACTCCCTATCGTGCGACTTCTTCAATCTGCTGCTGGAGAAAATTATTCGAGCTGCAGAACTTAATCCAGCAGGTACAATCTTTTATAAGAGTGTACAGCTGCTGGCGTATGCCGATGATATTGATATCATCGGCCACAACACCCGCGCCGTTAGTTCTGCTTTCTCCAGACTGAACAAGGAAGCAACACAAATGGGTCTGGCAGTGAACGAGGGCAACACGAAATATCTCCTGTCATCAAACAAACTGTCGTCGCACTCGCGACTTGGCTCTCACGTCACTGTTGACAGTCATAACTTTGAAGTTATAGATAATTTCGTCTATTAAGGAACCAGCATTAACATCACCAGCAATTTCAGCCTGGAAATCCAACGCAGGATTACTCTTGCCAACAGGTGCTACTTCGGACTGAGTAGGCAATTGAAAAGTAAAGTCCTCTCTCGACGAACAAAAGCCAAACTCTATAAGTCGCTCATAATTCCCGTCCTGCTATATGGTGCAGAGGCTTGGATGATGACAACAACCGATGAGTCGACGTTGCGTGTTTTAGAGAGAAAAGTTCTGCAAAAGATTTATGGTCCTTTGCGCGTTGGCCTCGGCGAATATCGTATTCGATGGAACGATGAGCTGTACGACATATACGACGACATTGACATAGTTCAGCGAATTAAAAGACAGCGGCTACGCTGGCTAGGTCATGTTGTCCGGATGGATGAAAACCCTCCAGCTCTGAAAGTATTCGAGGCAGTACCCGCCGCGGGAAGCAGAGGAAGAGGAAGACCTCCACTCCGTTGGAAGGACCAAGTGGAGAAGGACCTGGCTTCGCTTGGAATATCCAATTGGCGCCACGTAGCGAAGAGAAGAAACGACTGGCGCGCTGTTGTTTACTCGGCTATAGGGCACGACATGAAGTAGAAAAGATAGGTGATCACGAGGGCCCCGGGCACACGACGACTGTAGCTGAAAATATGAAAAGATGGCAACCTTCATTCGAGGGCGAATGTAGAGTCAGGAGGGCCGAATGTAGGATGACATCCCTGGCAGAAAGGGAAAATAAGAAAAGGGACAACACAGAAAAGACATAGCCTGGGTTGCTCCGATTACGATGAGCAAAGAGAGTTGGAGTTAGAAGTCGGTCATTAAACTGAACAGATGTGTGCAGAAAAACAAAGAGAACTAGGAAAAAGTATTGTTGGGTCAACTAACGTTACACCCTATTAGTTATTAAGTTATTTTAAGTTTAGTTACTCATATACTTGTATAAGAGCACAGACTCAATTGTACTAACAAAATAAGGTATTAAAAATTGTACGTGTATTATGCTCTCACATAACTCATTTGTATATACACACGGCGACAAGTTTTCTATTTTCTACTTCTTTCAATTTAATTACATAGCCCAAATTCTCATTTAAATCATTGTTGTTTCGTTGAACTAACGCGGTTGGGAAAAACTCTTCCTGATCCTACATTATTTGGCGCCCAACGTGGGGCTAGTGTTTTAAATTGATTTTGAAGTTGCGATTAAATTAAATAAAAGGTGTAATTTAATTTAGTAAAGACTTTTGTACCCGGCTATCTAACATAAGTGTATCGTGATTCGTGATCTTGGTGGTCAACGTAAGGCTCGCGCATAATAATCAACTCCATCATTATCGCTGGAGGATCGCATCGTCGTACAACTTCACAAGTTGCAGAGGCTTGGTCAGGTCATTGTAGTCCATACAAAATACAGTAATACCTTACTGTTAGACCTAAACCAGTTATACACCGCTGCTCTGCACTGCTCAGAATTGAACGCCGTCGCTTCTGCCAATTCTGCCATCGTTGCTGTTCGCTGCCACTGCGAACGTCTGTCGTCTCTGCTACTCTCGCTCTGCTCTGCAAATACTTGATTCGCTGTCGCTACTACTGCTCGCTGCTACTGCTCGCTGCTATTGTTCGCTGCTTAGCTATCAATATCGCTGATACGCTAATACGTCGCTTGTATGTGAACACATTGCATCGCTGCCGCTGCACTTGCAATTCTTTCGTCGCTCTTATTTGGTCACACCATCGCTATCGCTTACTCACATTTACTGCAGTTTCCAACATATTCGTTTATACCCAACGAACCATTTGAGCGGAATTCTGGATTCAAGGCAATCTAATCGCAAGTATAAAACTATTTATATTATACTCATTCGTCGTTATATCGCAAATTTTTTATCGTTTTCTAAGAACCGTACAATTTATATTTGGAATTTTTTCGTAAATTGTTGAACATTTTAAATATGCCATTGGAAGAGCTCAAGCAACAACGGGCTAATATTAAGAAAAATATTTCTCGCATAAAAAACATTGTCGAGGCCAGTCTACGACCAGGAGCTAAAATACTTTCAGCAGCCGAATACAAGTGCCGACTTGGTATTCTGGAATCTTATTTCAAAAATGTGTTGTCTACACAGACGGAAATCGAAAGGATAGATCATGAGGATTGCGGTCGCATGGATCTTGAGGAGCTGTATATAACCACAAAGATAATTATTCAGTCTCAAGTTACCGAGGATTCCAACACCACACTCTCAGACACCACTTGCGTAATGCAGGCAGGATCGAAGCTGCCTAAACTCAAACTTCCTACATTCAACGGCAAGTACTCTGAATATCAAAACTTCATAACTTCCTTTCAGCAAATTATTGATCGAGAATAAAGCTTATCTAACATAGAGAAATTTAATCATCTACGCAACTGTCTCAATGGACCGGCATTAGAAACTATTGAATCCTTTCAAGTTTCTAATGAGAATTATTTGAAGGCATTAGAGAGACTCAAAACACGATATGACAATCCAACTCTCATATTTTTAGAAAACATTTCCTCTTTATTTGAGCTTTCGTCTATTTCTAAGCCTAATGGCGGTCAGTTGAGAAGTTTAATTGATAAGGCATCTGCAATTTACGGATCGTTATTGTCATTGGGAACTGAAAGCCAAATTTTACAAGCTATGCTTATTTATTTAGTTTTACAGAAGGCAGATGAAGAAACCAATCGCAAATGGAAGGAGTCTTTGGACTTTAAAACTTTGCCGAGCTGGGAAAATTGCACCCACATTTTGGAGAGACATTGCCAGTACCTCGACTCAATTGATAACGCTCACACCGTTGGATATGTACACCAAAGCGCTACCAACACGCATAAAGCAAAACCTTTACGTAAAGGCTATTCGTTTTCCTGTTCCAGCTCATGTTGTTCGGTGTGTTCCAGCAACAATCATAAAATACACAACTGCGACCGTTTTAAGGCACTTAGTGTGTCGCAACGCTTCGACCATGCAAAGAAGATGTCTCTATGTATTAACTGCTTAACAAGGGGACATCAGATATCGAACTGCGCATCAACGCATAAGTGTAAGATTTGTTATCGTCAACACCATACCTTGTTACATCGTAGGAATACACCAGATTCGTCAAATTCTACTTCGACATCCGCTGTTCATACACACATGAACAATTCATCATCATTTGACAACATCATCCTCGCCACAGCAGAGGTTCTAGTTCGCGACGTTTCCGGAAACTATCGTCTTGGTCGTGCTTTGCTGGATTCTTGCTCATAAGTTAATTTCATTACTGAAGAATTTTCACAAAAACTGATGCTTCCACGTAGCAAACACAACATAGAGATTGAAAGTATTGGTAAGTCCTCTACCAATATAAAGTATAAAACTTCTACAAATATTAAGTCGCAAGCAACAAGCTTGGAGTTACCTCTCGATTTTTGCATAACGTCGTACATCGCCTATCATCCAGAACCGGAGATAGATACATCTACTTGGCATATTCCTCCAAACATTGTACTTGCTGATCATCAATTTAATAAATCGAGGAAAATTGACTTACTTTTGGGGACAGAGAGCTTCTTTAGTTTACTTTCTGTAGGACAAATTAAACTTGGTGATAATCTTCCGATTTTACAGAAAACGCTATTAGGCTGGGTCGTTTCGGGACGCTATCGAGCAAACACTAACGCGCTTAATGCCAAGTGCTTGTTTGCATGTGAGGAGTCTATAGATTTAAAATTGGAAAAATTGTGGCAAATTGAAGAAATTGCAACAAAGCCGAATGTGTGGACACCTGAACAGCACAGCTGCGAAAAGTTATATAATGACACTGTATCTCGAAGTCCCAACGGCAGGATCATAGTGAACATACCGTTCAAGGATGACCCGTCTTGCTTGGGTGAATCTTATAACACAGCTTTGCGACGATTTAATGCGCTAGAACGCCGATTGCAACAGTCCCCTATGCTCAAGAAAGAATACGTAGCCTTCGTGGATGAATATGAAAGTCTAGGCCACATGGAAGCACTGCCCAATCCAAACTTGGGGGAACCTCACTACTATATCCCTCATCACTGCGTTTTGAAACCAAATAGCACTACAACGAAATTGAGAGTTGTATTTGATGCATCTTGTCGAACAACTACGCAAAAATCGATTAATGACATTCAAATGGTTGGACCTACAATTCAAAGCGAACTTGTAATAACCTTGCTTCGTTTTCGTTTACATCGCTTCGCACTTACTGCAGACATCGTTAAAATGTATAGGCAGCTACTTATCAATGAGGAACATCGGAGGTTTCAGTACATTTTGTGGAGAAGTTCGCCTAATAAGAATATTCAGACATTTCAGCTCAAAACTGTCACCTACGGAATGGGAGCCGCACCCTATCTTGCTGTGCGTAGTCTACACTACCTCGCGGATCAGTATGTGTCGAAATTTGTCGTTGGGTCAGATGCCGTCAAGTCATCATTCTACGTCGACGACCTACTGTGTGGTGCTGACTCACTTGCGGAGCTATCAAGGATAAAACATGAGGTAACAGAATTGCTAAAATTAGGTGGATTTGAGCTGTCAAAATGGCATTCCAACCACCAACGTTTCAGAGTCGAACACACTGACAAGGATTTAAATTTTGATACTTCTGTCACCAGCGCTCTTGGCCTTAAATGGGATCAAATTAAAGATCATTTTATGTTTTCATTCCTACCAAAGCAGCCAATAAATGGAACCATCACTAAAAGGACAATCCTATCCATCGCCTCATCGCTTTTTGACCCGCTAGGACTACTAGCACCAGTAATCGTTACCGCTAAAATTCTACTTCAGGAGCTGTGGTTGCTGAAAATAGAATGGGATGAATCGGTCCCACAAAACATCGCATCGGCATGGCAAACATTTGTCAACAATCTCTCGGATTTGCCTTCTGTTACAATTCCAAGGTATTGTTTATCTGCTAACACGAAGTCTTTACAAATACATGGATTTTGTGATTCTTCGATACGTGCTTACGGCTGCGGAATATATACACGCATAGTTGACAATTTTGGTAATGTTAGCGTTCGTCTATTTACGGCAAAATCACGAGTGGCACCAACTAAACGACAGTCACTCCCAAAATTGGAAGTCTGCGGTGCACAGTTACTTGCTCGACTTTTTGCAAAAATTAAGTCTACATTTTCTAATTACAATTTCGATACGTTTCTTTGGACAGATTCGCAAATAGTTCTTCATTGGCTTCAAATGCATTCGAGTACCCTTTCAACCTTTGTTGGGAATAGAGTATCGGAGATTCAGGATTTGACTGTGGATGCTTATTGGAAACATGTGCCAACGAAAAGCAATCTAGCAGACATCGTTTCCAGAGGAAGCACACCATTAGAACTCACAACTTCCGTTTGGTTTAATGGACCTGAGTTTCTATACGAAGACGAAAGAAAATGGCCTAATGGAAAGAGTAACGACATTGACATGGAAGTTGTTAATGCAGAAATGCGTAAATCAGTATTTAACATAATTATAAATAAAAATTATCTTCTTGAAGCGCTTGACAGGTACAGTACTCATACTCGTGAAGTGCGGATTGTTTCATGGATGCTACGTTTTTACACTAGACTTAAAAAAGATAACACGAAAGTGGTGGATGGACCACTTACTCCTGATGAACTACATCGCGCTTTGCTATGCATTGTTTGGAACGTTCAACAACAGCATTACGCTGCAGACATTCGATTGTTGCAACGAAATAAAATGACAAATGGCATACTACGAAATTTGAATCCGTTCTTGGAAACAACTCAAGGATTTGAACTACTAAAGGTTGGAGGTAGACTTGAACTGGCCAATCTTCCGGAGCGCCAGAAACATCCTATTCTACTACCAAGTAAATGTGGATTTGTTACGCGGTATGTTCGATATCTACATATTAAAAACTACCATGCCGGACCTAAAGCGCTGGTGGCTTTAATTCGTTTACAATTCTGGATCGTTAATGCTCGTGATCTCACTAGACGTATTGTGCGATCATGTATTCATTGTGTGCGTTACAAACCGAAATTGCTTCAACATATGATGGGTAATCTTCCTGTTGAGCGGTTAACACCAACACGCCCATTCTCTCGTTGCGGCGTCGACAAATTGTCACTCCTTTTGTGTGACTCCTTCGCATGTGCAAGCATATGGACATCCATCGAAAATATTAGCATAAGCCTAATCATTGTACCTAATTACATTTTGCTTACATTAAATATTATGAGTCTTTTGCTGACCACCAAGGCGACAAGTTTTCTATTTTCTACTTCTTTCAATTTAATTATTCTCATTTAAATCATTGTTGTTTCGTTGAACTAACGCGGTTGGGAAAAACTCTTCCTGATCCTACAAGTATTTTAACTAAAAGTGGAAAGAATAACGTTTATATAACTAAGAAGAAGTATTTTGACTAAAAGTGAAAGAACAGGTGAAGATTATTGTATATTTGAATTAAAAGAGGAAAGCATAACGTTGTGTAACTAAGAGGAAGAGTTTTAACTAAAAGTAAAATAACGTTTGTATAATTAAGAATAAGTTGTTGCTGTAAATAAAAGCGGATTGTAACTTTTAAATAAAAGCAAACTAACGACTATTTTCAAACCAAAAGATACATATTTATTTGAATATTGGGTACTGAAGAGGGTAGCGAACCCCACATATATGTATGTATATACCGCAATTTCCGTTGTTACTGTTTTAACGCGTATTGCAAGCTGTGAATTTTAGCTTTGTCGATACTGTACTTTTTTTGTGATACGCCTCACTAACACTTTTTAGCATGACTTGCAATTGTTTCTAAATTTTTTAGCACTCGCTTCTCTTTTTTCAACATCATAATGCTTTTTATACTCTCGCAACAAAGTTGCTAAGGAGAGTATTATAGTTTTGTTCACATAACGGTTGTTTGTAAGTCCTAAAACTAAAAAAGTCAGATATAGGGTTATGTATACCAAAGTGATCAGGGTGACGAGCAGAGTTGAAATCCGAATATCTGTCTGTCCGTCTGTCCGTCCGTCCGTCCGTACGAGCTGTAACTTGAGTAAAAATAGAGATATCATGATAAAACTTGGTACACATGTTTCTTGGCTCCATAAGCAGGTTAAGTTCGAAGATGGGTAAAATCGGCCCACTGCCACGCCCACAAAATGGCGGAAGCCGAAAACCTATAAAGTGTCATAACTAAGCCATAAATAAAGATATTAAAGTGAAATTTGGCACAAAGGATTGCATAAGGGAGGGGCATATTTGGACGTAATTCAAAAATGGAAGAAATCGGATAATAACCACGCCCACCTCCCACACAAAGGTTATGTTGAAAATCTCTAAAAATGCGTTAACAGACTAACAAAAAAACGTCAGAAACACTTAATTTTACGGAAGAAATGGCAGAAGAAAGCTGCACCAAGGCTTTTTTTAAAAATTGAAAATGGGCGTGGCGTCGCCCACTTATGGACCAAACACCATATCTCAGGAACTATTCGACCGATTTCAATGAAATTCGGTATGTAATATTTCCTTAACACCCTGATGACATGTACGAAATATGGGTGAAATCGGTTCACAACCACGCCTTCTTCCAATATAACGCTATTTTGAATTCCATCTGATGCCTTCTCTGTACCAGTATAATATATACATTAGGAACCAATGATCATAGCGGAATAAAACTTTACACAAATACGGTATTTGAGCTGAGGTATCCCTTATGGAAAAATTGTCGTGATCGGACTATGACTTTTCAAGGTCCCTGGTATCGAACACGAAGAACTCAGTGCCTAACCTAACCTAACCTAATTTTTCACCGAAAATATCGGTAAATCTCTCAGAATTTAATTCTAATTAATTTTACAGCAAAATAAAAAATTTTGTAAATGACGGATAATGAAATCTCGATTATCACTATATCATGCGAGAGTATAAAATGTTCGGTGACACC
The DNA here is from genome assembly GCF_023373825.1 of Bactrocera dorsalis. Lineage (NCBI taxonomy): Eukaryota > Metazoa > Arthropoda > Insecta > Diptera > Tephritidae > Bactrocera > Bactrocera dorsalis. The sequence continues at coordinate 58,517,373 of NC_064303.1, forward strand.
CGAACTTAGCCCTTCCTTACTTGTTGTATAACGCTTTATTTTACTTAACATTTTTCATGTGATTTTTTATAAATATGGTTTTGAGTTTCACCAAAATTTTTTTTTTAATTTTTTACTGTAGCTTTCGTTTTTTTTTTTGTAAATTTTAGTTAGATTTTCACCAATTTTTTTTTATTTTTCACTGTAGCTTTCGTTTTTATAAAATTTTGCACTATTTTCGCACTTTCATATTTTTGTAAAATGTATGATGAAACTTTGTATGTGGGTTCTTTGGCACAAAAAAAATTCGAGTTCGTAGATGAGCGTAATCTAAAATTTTTTGAAAACAAGTTTCATGTACATACAAGTATATCCTAAGCTACGACAACCAAATTTGCTGGGTATAAATCTTATACGAACTTCAACCTACAGTCTGAAAATGGAGGAAATCGGAGGATAACCCGCTCACTCCTAATATAACGGTGCTGTTAAAAATTACTAAAATCGTCATAAATCAATAACTAAATACGCCAGAGACATTAAACTTCACCTCCGAGATAATATGGGACGGCTTTATGGGAGCCCGTGTGAAAATTGGACGATGGGCGTCGCACCGCCCTATTTTTGGTGAAGTCCCATATCTCGGACATTTCGACAAAATTTTATACGTGCACTCTTTTTACAGAATAGCACAATAACCACGCCTACTTCCCATATAGCACAACTTTAAATTCCACTTGGGTCGTTCAGTTTCCAGTACACAAATCAAGTGCAATCAATATAACGGCATAAAACTTTGCACCAATAATGTCTTTAGTGTGTGCCACCTTATGACCAAAAATTATTTAAATCCAATAAAAACTGTTCAATATGTGAGTTATCCCAATGAAAATAAGAGAGCTTGTTTTGCCCACAACAATGTATCTTTATGCCTAAAAAAGATAAATTTAAGCTTAAACTTAACCTTGCCCCTATATAACTAATATCAGGATTTTCGAACATCCAGCAAACTTTACTTTATGTGGTTGATTTTACGCCTTAAAGTATTTACCTGGCTTTGATTCTTGCAAGTTGCAAGAGTATAAAATGTTCGGTTGTACCCGAACTTATATTATCCGTAATCCTATAACGTATACCTATAATTAGATCTTTTTAGTGATCCCTGCACTTTGTACATATACAGAGTTTGTACGGAAAGTAATAGGACTGATTTTCTTCCGCTGCGACTGTACTTCGGAGCGTGCGAGTTACATTCCTATACTCTAAACATGTAGTAATTATATATATGTATACAGTAAATGCTTAATATCGAACAAACATATGAACATAGAATTTGGGTTCCAAATTCAGATAAGTTGAGTTGAGAGTGAGCGTATTATTATGTCAACATCAACTCAACTATAAATATACATACAAAGAATGTCAATACAGTTAATCTTAATATTAGAATTAAGCGAACTAACAAAGAATGTTAGTACAGTTAAGAAAACTAACAAACAATGTCAACAAGGTCAATCTTATGATTCATCTCAATAAAGGCGATTGCGAAAAAGTCCGAAGCTCTCTTTTTATTTCAAAACCATAACTGGCGCAGTCGTGTAAACTTTGATCAAAAGATCGAAGAAAGCCAACAAACGTTTACCGAAAATATATTATATAAAAAGTTTAACTGAAAAAATAATCGAAAGTTTCACGACGAAAAGAAAAAAAGAGTCAATATTAATGTTACAAAATATTAAACAATACATAAATCAATGAAATTAGTGAGGAATATAGAACAAACAAAAGTGGAAAAAGTTTAAAATAAGTACTAAAATACACATTAAAAAAAAAGAAAATTGAGAAAATAGTACAAAATTCTTTAAAAACCGAAACAAAAGTGCAACAAGTTTAAAATAAATACTAAAATATACATTTTACAAAAAAATGGCCGAAATAGTGCAAAATTATATAAAAAACGAAACCTAAAGTGAAAAGGCAAAAAAATAATTTGGTGGAAATCGAACTCAAATTTACAAAAAAAAACGAAAGCTACAGTAAAAAATCAAAAAAATTTGGTGAAAATCAAAAACATATTTATAAAAAATCACATGAAAGATGTTAAGTAAAGTAAAGCGTTATATAAAAAGCATTAAAATGTTGAAAAAAGAGAAGCGAAATAAGTGCTAAAAAATTTAGAAACAGTTGCAAGTCATGCTAAAAAGTGTGACGCGTATCACAAAGAAAAGTACAGTATCGACAAAGCTAAAATTTACAGCTTGCAATACGCGTTAAAACAGTAACAACGGAAATTGCGGTATATACATACATACATATATATACATATATATATATAAAGCACAGTTTCAAAGAAAACAGTAAAATAATACTGCTTAATATAAAACGGAATAGGTTGCTGTAAAAAGTACGGTATCGACAAAGCTTAAAATTACAGATTGCAACACGCGTTAAAACAGTAACAACGGAAATTGCGATTTATACATATATACATATGTCGGGGATTTGCTGGTTGATGTTTATTTGTGCAATTACAATCTATAGTGCCGTAATATATGCCCCCAATGCGTCGTCTACTTCAAACGGCGCTGTGGCCCATATAGTTACCTACAAAATATTTGCACTCCAACATACGCATCCACAGTGACATACAAAATACAAGCATAAGCGCTCCGACACGCCCTTCCTGACAAATCACACGTCCTCGTGTGTTTACTTTAAACCACAATATTCTAACATTACAT